>NC_054472.1:119758023-120058023 GCF_017639515.1 Carcharodon carcharias | reverse complement strand
GAGAGTCGGCAGCGGCCTGCTGATAATTAAGAGCTATTAAGGGGGGCCAGTTAAGAGACATCTTTTGCTGCCCGTCCAACCTTGCAGTTGGCGGGTGGGCAAATCAGCCAGGCGGCATTTGCACTTTTCAGGAAACCTCATCCACGGGCGCGATGAGGTTTCCGACATTAATTTTTAAAAAAACGTTTTGACATAATTTTTATTATGTATGTATTCATGTGAGTGAGTCCTACGTGGGGACATTATTTTCAGAATTTCCAAATCTTTATTTTTGATTTTAAAATTCTTTGGCTCTCTGAGGCAGCTCTCTGCCTTCAGGGAGCTTTCACTGCGCGCTCCCCTGCGCCTGCACAGACTTCAGCACTCGCCCTCCTCCCGCCCTCACCCTGGCAACGCAGAGCCTTTCAGTGCATGTTTCTTGCTGGCTGGCCATTATTTGGCCAGCCAGCATGAAATCGTGGTCGGGGGTCAGTCGTGTATGGCGGAGCATTTCCTGGGCCTGACCACCGCGCCCACCCAAAATTCCTGCCCCAAGAGTTTTTCATCAAGCAACATTAAGCAATATGCAAACATGAACTATTATGACCAGGAGCAGCTGGAACAACATTGCATCTAACCAGAAAGGGAAGAAATATTTCTTTTGTTAATTTATTTTTATAATTGTCTCTGTCCAAGTGCAATCAAATACATTTTCTTTGAATGTAAGATGAGTAATTTCCTTGGAGCTGCTCCTGCTCCATTGCCAAAACTTTACTGTAAAATGTTATGGTTCTGATAAGTCAGATCTGTCAACTTGTAAGTCTTTCAAATCTCTGTAATTGAGAAACACAGATAATGGCCAGGATCTTTAGATCGGCGAGTGAGGGGGTGGTTGATGCAGGATGACATCGGGCAGAACCCCCAACATCTCCCCACGTCATCTCCATTTTCAGGTCAGCAGGGGTGCAGCCAAATCATCTGTGCACCCACCGACCTGTCAATGGCCTATTGAGGCCATTTAAAAAGTAATTGAGATACTTAATGGACCTGCCCATCCAACCTTAAGTTTGGCGGGCAGGCCGGGAGCCCAGGTGGGCTTCAGAAAAAGCATGAAACCTCATCCACAGGTGGGATGAGGTTTCATGAGGGTATTTAAACTTTTAATAAATGCTTGCTTTAAAGTGATGGACACTTTATGACAGTGTCACATGAGGGGACATGTCAAGGAAATTTTATTTTTGCCCCTTCACCATTTTTAAATTTGGCCCCGATCTCCCTGAGGCAGCAATTAGCCTCAGAGAGATGAGTGCACTTTTTCTTGCGCATGTGTGAAAGAGCGCACTCTCGGTTGAGGGAATCCCCCTGCCCCCACAGGGAGCACATAGCGCTTCCTGGAGGACATCACGCTGGGCGGGCCTTAATTGGCCTGCCCACGTAAAATGGCGCTGTGCCTCCGATCGGAGGCGCACCCGCCCACGCCTGTTCCTGCACTTCCCCCCAACAGGGGGAAATTCTTCCCAATGTTAAGGGCCTAAATTATGACTGAAAAGAGTAGAAGGGAAGTTAAGATAAATCAAGAAATATGGTTTAGGTAATATCAAGCCTAGATTTTAGGAATGTGTAACTTATTATAGAAGGAAAGAGAAGGTAACTAGTTCCATAGCTTTTAGGCCTAACACCAAGAATGTGTTACAGCCATTGGACTACGTCTCTCAGATGTTGCAGATAATGTGTTTCCTGTTAATTGAGTGACAGAAAGATGCTGGTTTTGGAAGTCACAGAGAAACATTTGAGCTGTTCACTGCTTTGACTTGTTAGAGATTCATAAGGTAAGGAGCTGAGTGAGGGATGGAATAAACAAAATACAAAGACATTTGATGAGGGTAATACTGTGCTTGTTATGATGTGACACATTTCCTCATTCCGTCTCCCTTGATTGTTCCAGTTGTACAGAGAATGGACACTGTGACCGAAGGAATGGAAACGTCACAAAAAAGTTACACAGAAAAACTAACAGCAGTTGAGACTGACCTGAAGAAATTAGGTAAACTTTACAACTTTTTTTTGTACCAAGAAGAAAAATAAGTTGAACATTCAATCAATTGTAGTGAATGATATTCCTGTGTCAAAATTAAATGAAGTCCAGAAATTACCCTGGGCACTATTAACATGCTGAATGTAAAGCATATGCCTTGCCTTTACCTGCTTATTTTTAAACAGAGTTGACAGTGTATTTAAAAGAACATCTTGAAGTGATAAGTATTGGTTGTAGAACCATAAGCAATTATTCATAGATACACAGACAACGCAACGTTGATGGCTAAGACTAAAGAGCAATTACAACCGATCCTGGATGAAGTTAAAGCCTCTTTTAAAATACAAAGGTATAAAACATTTTATGTTAATATCAGAAGCAGTAACTTCTAAGGTTAAAGATCTGTTTTACAACAAATAATGGATATCCAGAATAATTTCTGTTTTCATGACCCACCCAACTGTATGTTGAACTGGCACAATTATAGTATTATTTGACTTTCTTTCTAGAGTGTGATCAAAAGTGAAAGGTTGTTGTGGACATACGGCTATCCCAAAGTCCATGGTGGCAGTGAAAATCTTGTATTAAAGTTATGAGCTTATAACTTTAATAAGCGACAGTCTTTGGTGCTATTAGTGCTAGCAAAGTTTCTGTATACAAAATGAGCAAATACATATTGGTGCTATGGTAGACAGACCATCTGAAAGAATTTTGGCGCGAGAAACTATGTGTTCACTGCAGTGTAACGTCGAACATGAAAAGCACTATCAAAAAGATATATTTTTCAAGTAAATATAAGCTGTGGCCCATTGTATCATTTTTAATCATTGTTTGTGTCTTCAGCTCTCTACGATGACTATATTTGCCACCAATGATCTGCTACATGTTCCCACGTCAGCAGAGGTATAACTACAGGTAAACTGGAAAAAATACCAGAAAATATACAGCCCAATTTTAACCTCCCTCCACTCCACCAACCTGGCACCTGAAGAAAAACAGAATGTCCATTACCAATTTTACTCAAGGCTTTCAGGAGACCTGTGAGCTGCCCAAAGCAGACAGATGACAGCCTCAAAGTTTGCAAAATCAGGGTCCTATGACCAAGTAGAATCTCAAAATGTTTTTAATGTGCAATTATTTGATTCCCTGAGTGCCAAACCTGCGGCAGGAAATCTAGTGACAAGGAGTTCTGGGGACAGAAAAGGCCCCAGAGGTCAAGTTTCTTTAATTTTTGAAGATTTCCCTGAAGACCAGGAATAGCAGGAGTGCTGCCTCCCAGGCCCATAAGGAAAGTGTGGGCCTCCCCTGCCCTAGGACTCCCCCACTCCCCTGATCAGGATTTTCTTTGGCCCACTTCCTGCCAGTGACTTCCTGCCACCCAAACTCCCTCCAGTAATGGCCCTGGTCAAGTTTGCATGAGAGCCTCATTTCAAAAATGGAAGTGAGGCCCTGATGTTTCATGCGCCCAAGGGAACATTTCCCAGCATGAAGTTAGTGCTGGGGAAAGGGGGAATTGACAGCAGAGGCCAATGCTGGAAAGATAAGGCAAGGTTGGAGCTGGGAAGACCCAAGAACTGCTTGCTTGCCCTTGATGAGTACAGCCTGCTCTGCCTGGCTAAAAGGAATCCTCCAAGGTTAAATTTAGATTCCTATTATGGCCTCTCATAGCTACTCTGCTGACGACTCCCACCGAGACTGGTTTGGGTTTGGCCCCATTCTGGTCACCTGCATTTAAGTAAAATATGGCGTAATTTACATCATCAACCCATAACTTTTCAAATGCACCATCTGCCTGGAGCGAGGCTCTCCCTAGTCTACTTTCAAGTTAGTTAGGATGACAGAGGGAGCATGTTAGGATACAATATGACCCTCTGTCATTTTAACCCATGCACAGGCATCATTGCCTTTGGGTGATGGGGGAAGTGGAGGTTAAAATCAGCCTCTATGTCTTTGCTGATTTCTTATTTCCATTTTGTGTGTGAGTTTAGTGCTGGGAACTGATGAACAGAGCACACATAGGTAAGGAAAACAGAGTTAGCCTTTTGAATCAAATATTACCTTTCTTCATGAAGAAGGGTCATATTCGACCCAAAACATTAACACTGTTTCTCTCTCCGCAGATGCTGCCAGACCTGCTGAGCATTTCCAGCACTTTCTCTTTTTATTTCAGATTTCCAGCATCCGCAGTATTTTGCTTTAATACACATAGGCCAGGATTAGACTGAAGAGGTGAGACAGCAAGTCCAATAAAAAGATTATGCTGTAGGCATAGTCACAATCATAGTTGGAGGTATGGTGCCAGGAGGCAGGAAAGAAAGCAAGTAGACTGGGGCTGGACCAAGACTTGATGACAACAGGAATTGAAGGATGGTGTCAGCAACAATCAAGAGGGGGGGACGAACAATGCAACGGAAGGGACTAGGCAACAGAACGGAAGCAAGCAGTAAAGTAAGCAGGACAGGGAACAGGCAGCTGAGGTTGAAGGATGGTGGCAGGGGTTGTGAGACATCTTCATGTCATGTAGCTCACCCTTTGCATATCTTCAGTGCTGTAAAAAAAAAATTGCTCGGTCTTATGCCGGGAGCTAGTTAAGAAAGAGTATCTTGAGTTGAGATTGGGGTCAAGTTCAAGGATTGGTAGCAAGGCCAGTGAAGAAAGAGTGAATCAGGGTTGGCTTATTAAACAGGAACACAAGATGGAAGAAAGAACAATGTGGGTTGGGGAGAGGGCAGCGGTCGGGGCTTCAAAGGGGATTGCAAAGCACGAGTGGGCTGTTGAGGGACAGTTGCCCTACTAGCCATTAGTTGGTGAAGGGGGCAGGAATGGTGATTAAAACTAACCCAATACAGCGTGAGAGAGTGGGACCTGGTGGAAGCAGGGAGTTGCTGAAAAGGGGTGGCAGATTTGAAGATTTCCCCATCCCCTCTAGACTACCTTCTTTATAAAACATTTAAGCACTAGATGACAGCACTTAAAGAACTTGCAAAATAAATTGTAGCTCACAATGTAGTGCTGGAATTGGCATTGTAGTTGAGCAGGAGTGGAGGGCACAAAGAAAGATGTGAGTTGGGGCCAGGAACAAGTTCACGAAGAATGGTGCTGGTCAGTGTGTAGATCTCAGTTGTGACTGCGGTCAGGGAGAGAAATGCAGATGGCAAGTAGGCAAACCACAATAAAGGTGAAGGTTGACTTCAGAATTGGGTTCAAAGTTGGGGTTGAAGGTTCAAAAGGAGCAGGGTGGAGGTAGCAGCCTTATGACAAGCTGGAAAAGAAAAGTGTGGTTCAGATCTGGATACACAACGAAAGAAATGTGTCATTCGGGCCCAAGGTGTGGCTGCTGCTGGGGAGTGGGTTGGAGACTGAGAAAAAAAGGTGCACCAGTGTCAGGACAGCGGATGGGATGGAGTTGACGACAAGCAGGAGGACGAGCCTGTTGGGGGTGTGACAGGGAGGAGGAGAAAATAAGGTGGTGTGAAAGCAGACATTGAAAGTAATCAGAGGGGCAGGGGAATTATTGGGTTTTTGGTGCGCATGCAGGGATCCAGTTGGGAAGATCAATTACGTGCACAATGGTGCCACCTACTGTTGAGACACTACAAATTTAGCAAGATCCGGTCCATGCCAGCATGTACCACTTGAGTCTCCTCCCAACCTTCCTCATCTAGCTCGATCAATGTAACCCTCTATTCCCTTCTCCCTCTTATGCTTATCTAGCTTTCTCTTAAATGCATCTATACCATTTGCTTTGCGTGTTAGTTATTGTTTAGATGTTACTACACAAATGATGATGAAATGTGAAAAAATCCTAAAACCAGACGTGATAAAACTGTGACACAGTAAGCATACCAGCTAGGAAGTACATAATAGTTTTTATATCTTAAATATCTACTTATATTATGGCTGCAAAATTGGGCTTTGCACCACCAGTAGTTTTGGCATCACGGGTGCCATTTGGTATCAAAATGGCATCTGCTTAGCATGTGTGAATTTATGGCATGACCTGCTCTGAGTGACATCTTGGTGAGAACATGAGTTCAGCAACAGGAAGAACCCCACCTCCTCCCACCAGTGCTATTTAATAGGATCATCAACAGCTTGCAAATTAATTGCTGATTAATTTGTACTGGCTCTGTTGAGTTTGTGGAAGTACTTGGTGACTTGAAGAGTTAGTTGAAGTTAGTGAAGTCAGCAGGGAGTAGGGCTGCATATGGTAAAGGACCCGGTTGTGAATGCAAGGTTTCTGGTCACACCACTGGCTCCCAGTCATGGGGGGTGTGTGTGTGTGTGTGTGTCACCCCCCCCCCCCCCCCGCCTGGGGCTGTGGGGGGCATCGGGTGGCCTGTGATGGTTGTGCAGGCTGCTGTTGGGCATGAAGGGTGGTTCCTCCGTTGGGGGTGCCATTTGGGCATCAGAGGTTTCTGCCCCCAAAGTCACTCTCCCCCACCATTATCCTTTTCTTTGAGGATTGACCATTATCCCAGCAGTGGCCACCATCCAAACCTGACGCTGCTGGGACTACAGAGTTGCTGGCCATCCAATTGGCTGACTGCTCTTAAGGCTAGATTTCCTCCATAGATGGGGGTTGAAGTCTCACCCTGAGCCAGTTAACACCCTGACGAATGTTAAATGACTGCAGCGCAGCCAGTATCAAGAGGGTGCATTCCCCACCAACAAAGAGCCTGCAAAGGGATATAGACAGGTTAAGTGAGTGGACAGGCAGGTGGCAGATGGGAGGAAATCTGGGGAAATGTGAGGTTATTCAATTTGGTAGGAAGTTCAGAAAAACAATATTTTTAAATGAGAGAAACTATTTCAGTTCAGAGGAATTTGGGTACATGAAACACAAAGTTAATATGCAGGTACAGCAAGCAATTAGGAATACAAATTACATGTTGACCTTTATTGCAAGGGAATAAAATGTCTTGCTGCAATTTTTCAAGTTTTGGTGAGACCACACTTCAAGTTTTGGTCTGTATACTGTACTGGATGAAGGATATGCATGCCTTCGAACAGGCACTACAAAGGTTCACTAGTTTGACTCTTGGAAAGAGAGGGTTGTCCTCTGACGAAAGATTGTAGGATGGGCCTATATTCTCTGGAATTTAGAAGAATGAGAGGCAATCTTATTAAACACATAAGATTCTAACAGAGCTTTACAGGGTAGATGTTGAGAGGCTGAATTAGGGGCATAGTCTCAGGATAAGGGGATAACTATTTAGGACTAAGATGAGAAGAAAAGTCTTCACTCAGAGAATCTTTGAAATTTTCTACCCCAGGGAGCTATGGATGCTCAGTCATTGAATATATTCAAGGCTGAGATCGATTGATTTTTGAAGCTGAATGGAATTAAGAGATATTGGGTGGAGCATGGAAGTGGGGTTGTAATCGAGGATCAGTCATGATCTTATTAAATGGTGGAGTAGGTTCAAAGGCCTCTTCTTGTTGTATTGCTTATTTTCTTAGTTCTTATGAGAAGGGGATCTGAACAGAGAGAAACAGGTGGAGCGTGAATGTAGCTTTTCCAGGATAGTGGGCTTCCCCATTATACAGCACACCAGCTGCACTCACATGGCTTTGTAGGAGGCACATTTCAGTGCTGAGATGTACCAGAGATGCCCTTCCTTGTTCGTCCTTCATGGCAAAGATGACCATGTTCATCATCTGCCGTGCTTGGTAGGGTTCCAGTATGTAGGTGACTGCTGAGGCCAATCTGTGCCTGGAAAGTTCTGCTGCACATAGGACAGGATACCACAGGCGACTGAGTTTTGAACAAGTTGCTGTCTCGGGATTTTCTCTCCTTGTGTTTTCACTCTGCCTGTTATATGTGCTTGCTGTCAAAGGAGGCCGCACTGTTTTATTTGGTTGCGCCAGTTGCAGTGATCCTGGCCACTCTTGCCTGATAACTCATCACCCGGCAGCTCACCATCACCTTCTCAAGGGCAACTAGGGATGAGCAATAAATGCTGGCCCAGCCAGTGAAGCTCACATCCTATGATTGAATAAAAAAAAAATCATGTGCCGATCCCACCTCAATGCTACCCTTTAAAGTACGCATAGTGCCGGTATCTGCACTGCAGGATGCAAATTTAAGATTGGATGACAATGTTTCTTGTTCATCAGCATCTTGTTCCTCTAGGCTTAAGGCCTAGTTCTTGACCTGGTGGTAGTTCCTGGGAATCTGAAGGATTATTGCATGAGAATAAAGAGCAAGGTTCAGGTAACGGAAAAGCAAGAGATGCATGCTTACACCATCTGCAGCTTGTAAATCAAAAGAGATTGGGGAGTGAGGGGAAATGGGATATAAGAAGATGGATTAACTAGGGACATACCATTATCCTCTAAAGTTTCAGTCCTGCCACTCGCCTCTGCGGTGGCTGAAGCAATGAATCTCAGCGTAATTTTCTGCATGGGATGAGGGCATGTAGCCGTGCCTGTCCTCTGCCAATTAGGTGCTGGTGCCCACAGTTATGTGCCACCTGGACCTGTAAGAGAGATAAAGAAGTGTGGCAAGAGAGATAAAGATAAATGTGGCAATATGTGCAAGTTGGGAGATGTGACTGTGAAGCTCACAGCAGTACTAAGTGTGTGAGGGTGAGGTAATGAATATTGGATATGAGTCATACTTGTTAGAGACTGTTGAGTAAAGCAGGGAAGTTGGTGAATGAAACAGTGTGTGAGGCTGTACAAGGGTATGCCAAGTGAAGACATTCACTCACCTTGATGAGGTAATTGAACTTTTTGCAGCATTGCATGTAAATCCTTGAAGCTAGACTGTTGGCATTGACCATAACAGCTAACTGCTCCCACTACCTTTGCAACGCCTGTCTGGAGGGCTTTCTGGCTTCCTGTTGAAGGAGGACCTCTCTCCTCCTGTGCTGAGGCTTCCAGTGCTGCATTGGAAGCCCTAAGGGTACATTGGAAGCCCTAAGGCTACATTGGAAGCCCTATGGGTACATTGGAAGCGCTATGGGTACACTCTCTGCCTGTGGTGCAATTTCCATTCTTCTTTTTGCTCAGAGACCTTTTTTGAACCAACTTCATCACCTGCTCCAGCCAAAGTGTTAATTTTCCTTTAAGAGATACAGGTTAGCTTTAAGTGGTGCTAGTCTCACACAAATTTCGGCCCCCAGCTACCCAGCTGCATGCTTAGCACCAGGTGTAAACCTCTTTCTCCTTTGGATGCCATACCCTAAGAGGGTGCGGGGGACCATTGACTTCGTCCAAGATTATGTTTGGCAAAGTACTGCAGTGGTTTGCCATTGCCTATATGCTCTCCTGCTGTTATCACCTGCCATCAGGCATATTGGAAGGATTTATAAATTGATAAACGACCTGTTTGGCCACATTATGAAGACACCTTCCATGGCCATCAAGACCTGAAGGGAAATTGAATCTGGAACATTTGATCCAGAAGTGGGGATGCTACCACTCTGCCTCACATAAACCACCATCATTTAAATTAGTAGGCAGCATGAAATTTCCTATAAATAGGCTGATTGTGATACCTGCCTGATTAAAAGCTAATCAAGCTTTTCCCCAATGTGTTTAAGAATATTCACTGATTTCTTTTTGAGTAATTCTTTAACGGAATCAAATAATATGGACTAGATATTTTTGCCTGTTGATTGAATTTTGAGCACAATAATTAGATCGTGCATTAATACAGTGCCACCTTGGCATCCTGTTTGACCTTGAGACGAGCTTCCAACCACATATCTACTCCATTGCCAGGACCACCAACTTGCACCTGAATAATGGTCTGGATTTTATCCTCGAGGCAGGTAGTGGGAGTAGGGAAAATTCCTGGCTTTTCACACCTGCCCTGGGAAAAAGTGGCTCCTGAGATGCGATCTTCATTGCCGGGGGCGGCAGATGCAGACAGAAATCGGAGCAGCCGACCCCAGAAAGACTTCTTAGGCAGAGACATTACGTGAAGTATGAGGCGGGCTTCTCATTACTCAGGCCCTATTTAAAGGGCCGTCCTGGCAGTCAGTCACTGTGAGAGGAAGAAAGTTGTCAAGAGCTCACAAGGCTGTTTGGGAAGCCACTTTAGAAGCTGTCCGGTGAGGGAAAGTTAAAAATGTTGGCCAACTGGTTTTTAATACTGTAGGAGATGGTCCATCATGAGCCTTCCATAGGAGACTTTAGATTGTGAAGTCTGGCCATTGGAAATTTGTAAAGAATGTCCACACAACAGTCATTCACTGTTGCCAATATTCCACCACACCCAGCCAAGTAGGTGTCTGCATCCTTGCAGGTGCAGTAGGTGAAATGAGCACAGTAACTCAGGGGCTGGTCTCTAGATCCTGCATGCAGATCCTTCATGTCCTGCCACATTTTCAAGTGTGGGCACCCAAAGATGCCTCGCCCATAACCATGACATTTTCACATTGTCCTCGCTGTTCTTTGTGACTCCAAGGGAGAAATCCAGCAGGTTCCTATAAGCCCCAGAATGCACAGTGCTGTTTTGGGGTGCTCACACATGAGCACAGTGCACTCAAAAAGGGATGCCAATAGTCCAGGATGGTCCTGGATTCTCCAACTATGGAAAGGCTGTTTGGACACAAGAGTTCATATGATGAAATTTCCAGGAATATGTCAAACTGCAACTGACAACTGTACACCTGCACTGCCCCCTGCACCCCGCCCCCCCACCCCCGCTAATAACATCAGTCTGTGCACAACTTTGAGTTAAAGGTGATAGCATGATTGCACATGGGTAATGAGCAGCACGGCATGTAGCGAGAATCCTTGTGCTTTATTCATTGTGACAGCAGAATATCCCAGAGAAGCTTTCATGAATTAAATGGAGATCCTGGTACAGGAGGTTGAAGGCTGGAGAGAAACACTGTATCCAGGTAAAAGGGATCCTACTGCCATTATTAAGAGAACCTGGCAGGCAGTAGCAGCAGTGGTGAGTGCATCAGGTGAACAGCAAAGATCTTGGGTACAGTACCACAAGTGGTTCCATGACCTGCTGCGCTCAGGCAAGGTGGGTCATTTGACTGATGCATGCTTTCCCATCTGGTTTGGGTGCCATGTGAATGAGGCATCAGATGGGACAGAATTGGCACTTGTTTCCCCATTGTCAAGGATGAGCAAATGGACATGACACTCTTGTATGTCCAAGCATTCATGGGGTCACAAAGGAATGCACATTTTAACACACTCCCAAATAGAATAGGTTTGTACCTCGATGCAGGAGTCAATGTCCTTAAACTTGTCTTTATTGATTACTTGCAGGAGAAGAGGACACAAAATGCAAAGGAGATGGCCCAGACAGGGGGGTAGTGAGACTGTGAGGCTAAGTGTGACTCATGCAGTGTAGGAGAAGGCCATTCAAACTGCACGTGTGCCCTCCCAGGCTAAGGTTGGAGATGGTGAATCACCCATTGCAGGTGCTAAGGGTGGTGTTATAGGCACTTTAGAGCATGGGGGTGATGGTTATTCAGTACAGGGAAAGTGGACTTAGCATAATGCTTAGCAGCTGGCACATGGTAGATCATGAAGGAGGGGTGTTGAGCCAGTGGTTCAGCTCATATGGTTCCTGATATTGTCCTGTAACCACATGTGCGCTTGTATCTCACACAGATCCCATCATTGCCCACACAACCCCCAGAGCCGGACCATCCCTCGGGCATCGGGAGAAGGAGGAGGAAGACATGTCTGAGGAAGCACCGTCCCGCCTTACCAGCCCACAATCCACCAGCACAGATACTAGCATTGCGGAGAGATGTAGCACACGTTTAAAGTTGTTTGCACATGGGGAAGGGCACCACACCGGAGTGCAGGAGGAGGTGACAGAATCAGAAACATATGTGCACAGCGCCTCGCTCGGAGGAGAGACGGGAGTGACAATGATGCTCAAGTTGGCATTGAGGTTAAGCCTCGGGAGTCACCTTATGGGGCACAGTACTTGGATGGCAGCAGATGTGCAGACATCTGGTGGAGTTCCCTGAGGCAATGTGCGCTCATGCACTGCACGTGGAGGGGTCCATTGCGGTGATGAGTTCAACTTTTTCTCAGGAGCTCAACCCATGAACTCCAACCGTGAAAGAGTCCCAAGAAGCATCACTCTGAGCAGCTGCAAGAGCAGTGTCAATTCCTGCAAAGGGAACAAGGCTCACTCAGTATTAAAAACAAAAAAACTGTGGATGCTGGAAATCCAAAACAAAAACAGAATTACCTGGAAAAACTCTTTTCTTCTCCGCCGATGCTGCCAGACCTGCTGAGTTTTTCCAGGTAATTCTGTTTTTGTTTAAGGCTCACTCAGTAGCCTGGAGCAGTATGTTAAGAGTATGAGCGCTGTGCTACATGGAATACATGAGGATCTGCGTACCCATAACTTGACATTCTCACTGGTGGCACAATGGATAATGGAATGAATGACTGCTGCGCCCCAGCAGCCCACTCCATCCAACCCACCAGAAAGCCATCCCAGGGCTGAGGAGGTTGCAGAGAAGAATTAAGTTGCTGTGAGCAGTTCTGCACACTCACCTTCTGCTGCATCCCTGCCACAGCCTCATCCATGGTATGTGCTCCAGTGACCACGGCTGCTGCTGCAGAATTGCAAGTACTGCAGTCTCAGGTGGGTCCCCAACAGGTACCTGCACAAAGAGAACAGTCACAACACTTCTCAATATTTTACAGACAGAAATGAGCAGACCGCCTCCACCTCTTCTGAGGCGACACGGGGGTACCACATAGGAGTGTCCGTGAGTGGAGGGCGCTGCGGTGATTTGATCACTAATGGCTTTACGTTTCCCAATGTCTATAAATAGACCATAGAAATCAAAGGATCGATTTGCTGGTTTATACTTGTTGAGTGTGGCACATACAATAATGGGTTAAACATAAAACTACTTGTTCTTACCAGTGTTAGTGAGGATTGGAGCCAGAAGTCCATTCCTCAGTCACCTGACAGATATGAAGGGTGTGGTCATGCAAGACAATCACCGTTAAGTCAGGGCTAAGTAATACTTTCACTGCTGATAATAGTCAACCACAAGATGTGTGCGTCAGTGCTAGGTTAGCATTTGATGACCATTCCTAATTTCCCATGAGAAGGTAGTGGTGGCGAGGTGCCTCATGAGCCGCTGCACTCCACGTGGGTCCATACGGAGGGAGCATTGGGATGCATGGAAGTTGTATATGAGATGTCTGCAGGACTCAGGTTGTATTTATTAAATAAAACCATAGAATGGTTACATCACTGAAGGAGGTCATTCGGCCCATTGTGTCTGTGCTGGCTGTCTGCAAGTACAATTCATCTCATGCCACTCCCCAAGCGTCCATAGTGATGTTGCTTTTTTAATCCTTTGATGTCAGCTCTTTCTTTCATTATGAAGCAAAACTCACCAAGCATTTGATTGTTCACTTACTAATAGGGAACGTGAGCTGCGATTAGACCATCATGAGACAGGTTAGCTTTAACGTACTGATGGTTGTGTTGTTGCAGTAGTAATCCTGCTTAGTACAAGAGGAACCACACTTAGTCTATATGCTTGGCAGAGGAGCCAGTGGAGTGTAGCTACCATCTGTGGGATTATTAATGAACAGTTCGAAGTCAGAATCCTCTCCTAAACAGTGAAAAAGTACCCACAGTGTATTTAGGACAGGAGCTCCAGGACTTTGACCCAATAATAGCGTTTTTGTTCAAAGTCTGCATGGTGTGCAGCCTGGAGGGGAACTCGCGGGTGGTTTTGTCCCCGTGCATCAGCTGCCCTTGTCCTTCCAGTCAGTTGAGGCCCCAGATTTGGAAGATGCTGTCGAAGGATCCTTGGTGAGTTGCAGCAGAGCATCTTGCAAATGGTGCACACTGCGGCCATTGTGCGTTGCTGGCGCAGGGAATGAATGTTGAACATGGTGAATGGGGTGCCAGTCAAACGGGCAGCTTTGTACTGCATGGTGTCAAGCTCTTTGGGCATTTTTGGAGCTGCACTCACTCAGGCAAATGGAGAGTACTCCATTTGTGCAGGCTTTGGGGAGTCAGAAGGTTTGTGGGGTGGTGGGGGGAAGTTGGGAGAGTCTTGTGGGGGGGGGTCGGGGCCATCAGGACTCTAGTTACCCAGATGTTAAAAATGATTTTAATTCCAACTTTTCCTGGGTAACTTTCCTGTAAGACATTTGAAAGCATTGGAAGTTTGCGATTTATATCATACTTTCGGATGGTTCCCATTACAGGGTAACTGCTCAACGGAAGTTTGAACATCCCAGGCAATTGCCGTGCAATTCTTACCTGGGGACTTCTGAGGGGGGTGATTGCCCAGCGCATCTTTGGGGTACTTCCCAGTTACAATGCACCAGAGCTCAGAAATTACAGGCCATTGTCTCAAGGACACTTATATATCAATGGCTTGACAGCCATTTTCTTCCAAGGGTGCAGCCATATCCTAAATGTTGGTTACAGGAAGCACCTCTGTAATAGGTCCTCCTGTTGACTATGGCGTCAGGTACGGAGCCAACCGTTGCCCCCCCTCCTCACCCTCCCCCTTAGTTCCATCTTTATCAGGGATAAATGGCTCCTCCACCTCCCCCTCCTCTGATGAGTGGTCTTTTTCACTGAACTCTGGATTCTGCATGTGTACACCCCTTCGCTGCTCCAAATTATGTAGCATACAGCAGGCCACTTCTATTTTTGATACTCTTACAGCTGAGTATTGCAGTGCTACTCCCAAATGGGCAAGGTGTCAAAAACACATTTTTAAAAGGACAGTGGCCAGCTTGATGGTTGTCCTGATCTGATGGTTACTGCTGTTATAGCGCTGTTCTGGCACCATCTCCACTTGGCGCAATGGAGTAAGCAGTCACCTTTGCCATGGCTAATCTTTGTCGCCTGGTAACCAGACATGGAGCTAGGGTATGGGCTCGAAAAGGTGTGCAGGTTGGACTACCTCAGGATGAAAGAGTCATGATAGCTTCCAGGGAACCTTGCACAGACATGGAGGAAAACCTTGTGGTCACACAAAAGCTGGACATTGATGAATAAAAAGACTCTTTATGTATCTGTGCGCCTCTTGCAATGATGCATTGATGGCGATGTGTGTGCAATCTTTTACGCCTTGCACTTGTGGAAAGCCTGCTATTGACATGAGCCCCATTGCTGTTTGGCTCTGGGATTACTTAATGTGCTCCTTTAGCCTGGCAAGGAGGGCATGGATGACTGCTACCTTGCTCCTGTGCGATTCTAGCTATGAGATGCCACAGTGGTCTGCAGCAGAACCCTGGAAGAACCCAGCTGCATAAATGTTGAGGGCGACGATCACTTTAACTACTATTGGAAGGGCTTGTGCACCAGTTGTTTGAGGCACAACATTTGCCTCCAACATGGCACAGATTTCTCCTACCATATCCTGAGACATCCTAAGCCTTCGTCTACACTGCCTCACAGTCATGTCCAGGAAGCAGAGCTTGTGCCTGAACATCTTTCGTTCAAGGTAATATCTCACACTCCCCCTTGTTGCTGGTCTGTCTGGGACTTCTGCCCCTCATGCCTGCTTCACACAGCTCTATACGAAACATAGAACCCTTTAACTGTATCCTTCAGATCTGTTGAAATCTCCAGCACTAAGTCGTGTAACACACACTCTGGGTTCTGGAAGCTTTGAGGGTGAAAGTCACAACTTCCTGTTCTGCCCTACCTCTTCAAATGGCCCAGCTGATTTGCAACTGCCACGTATGGAAATTGTGCCCCGCCTGCTTTCACACAGCTGTCAATATCGGAAATGCTGAGAATGGGGGCGGCACTTCCTGATCTGGGTCCCGGCCACCATTTGCAACCTTCCAAGGAGTCTCCCTGACTTGTGAAAATCCAAACCAATTTGACCCATCTCTGCTTTAATGTTGTATGACAACTGACTCAATATGGCATGCTCTAGTTGAGATTAAGAGCAGCTGATACTAATTGGGGAAAGGTTAGGGCACATATATAAGAATCAGCAGCCGGTGTGGAGGGGGGTGGGGAGGGAGGGAGGAGGACCTCTTCATAAGCCTGGGCCAGGGCCATCAACGGGTCCAGGCAGTGGATCACCGACCCAACTGCCTGCCCCTCTACCGCAGCTATGTTTGCGGCTTGGTGGCCCTGGAGAGGGAGCACGCACTGTCCAATGGTACGCATGAGGCCTTCTGCAACCGGTGTGTGCCATGGGAGCTGGGGTGCATCATTACGCCAGGGAATAGTTAGTTAAGTTTCCTTTGATGTTTTGATTTTTGTTACAGTGCCCCAACAAAGACTGTCACCTCCCCCCCGCCCTTTATTAGTTTATTTTATTGATTATTTGGTTCATTTCAAAAGAGAGTATAAAAACCAGTGGTGTGGGAATTGTTTGGAAGGGAAAAGTAGTCTGCAGTTATGTTATATCGGGCTTTGTGAATAAACCCATGTTGAATACAGACTGGCTCCAGCCTCGTCCTTGCCAGATGGATGTTCATCAGATTAATTTGGTAATGAGGGATTAACACCGACCTGTAGAGTTTGGAAGCTGAATAAGAGATTTTTGTCTCTCTCTGTTTTGGAAAATTTACTACACCCCTCTGGTGCGAAATGGCTGAAGCCCAAGGCAAATTCTCAAGCTTTGATTATCCACCTTTATTTTCCGGAATCTGAACCATATGAGCAGTGGAAAAAATGAGGTGGAAATGTGGACTCGGTTAACTTGTTGTCCAAGAGGAAGCAAGGTATGGCTTTGATTTTGTCACTGCCAGGAAAAAGTAAGGTTAGAAGTATTTTTGGAGCTGAATGTGGGTGACTTGGATACTGAAGAAGGATCAGGCCTTCTATTACAATTTATGGATAGGATTTATAAGAAAGGTGATCTGTTGGAAACCAATGAAGCATGGTCAACTTTTGATAAATTTAAGAAGATGGACAGTCAGTCCATGGAAGAGTAGAGCGTGGACTTTGTGTAGGTTGTATGTATAAGAGTTTGACAAAGATTGACCTAGAGATCCCGGAGCCTCTGTTTGCATTCAAGTTACTGGATTATACACAGATCGCATGTATAGATATTTCTGGTAATGACGGGGTTCAGCTTCATGGAGAAGATTCTTTTTTAGACCAAATGGCTGCTGCCCTAAAAATAAATGATTGGAAAGCAATTGTTTCCAATCACTAATCAGGCCACAAACAGGCAGCTCTGCAGCGATGTCAAAATGGAAGGCTCCATGGTTGCTGAATTTCAAGGTCGCCTGTATATTAGACACAGGTGTCAGTACAAAGATGGAGTTGCTGATAGGCGACCCGAGGAGGGTCACACTATTGACCAATTTGTGGATCAAGACAGAAAGCAAGACTGGGATGGCAACCATAGGTCTATGAACTCTAGTAATGCAATGTAATTAGGTGTTTTCATTGTGATTCCAAATATCATTGCACCACAAATTGCCCATAGTGCAAAAATCATGGGCAGAATTTTGCCGTTGGCAAGCAGGGAGCGGGGCCCGCTCGCCGACACGTAAAATGACACGGGATGATGTCGGGCAGAACCCCCGACATCATCCTGCCCCATTCAAATTTTCAGGAAGGTGGGGGAGCAGCAAAATCAGCTGTGGGCCCACTGACCTGTCAATGGCCAGCTGAGGCTATTGACAGGATCATTTAACCAATTGAAGGACCTGCCCGTCCAACCTTAAGTTGATGGGCAGGCCAGAGCCCCAGCGGCAAATAGAGAAAACATGAAACCTCATCCACCGGCGGGATGAGGTTTCATGCAGGGTTTTAAAAATTTTAATAAAGTTATTATGTAAATTATGAACGTGTCCCCCTCATGTGACATTGTCACATGAGGGGGACATGTAAGGGATTTTTTTTTCTATTTTTAATATTTCACAAAGTCCAGGCAATCTCCCTGAGGTAGCACTTAGCCTGAGGGAGTTTTGCGCTCTTTTGTGTGCATGTGCGAAAGAGTGCGCTCTCGATTTTAGGCATCCCCCCCCTGCCCGCACAGGAAGCGCATAACGCTTCCCACCGGACATCACGCTGGGCAGACCTTAACTGGCCGGCCCAAGTAAAATGGCAGTGCGGCCCCCTTCACTGGTGGGAATTGACTCCCCGCCCGCTGGAGATTGGGTCAGGCCTGCCCGCCAGGCAGAAAATTCTGCCCCATGTCTTTGAGGTGACGCATGATGTGGACCATTCTGACGCTGAGAACGATGAGGATGAGCAGCTTGAAGGAATTGTATTGTTTAATGGAAGCCTGAGTCTAGTGATGAGTGTTTTGGTCACTAATTCGTCAATTGTGTGGTGTTGGATAGCAGTTGCACCTCTACAGCAGATGGGTGAACTGGCTCAATTGCGACTTGGAATCCCTAGATGAGGAAGATCGGCATAAAGTTAGAGTTTGAAAGCTTCACCTGCTTTTGGTTTGGGGATAACCATATGCTAAAGTCTTTAAAAGGAGTGGTCATCCATGCAAGATAGCTGGGATAAGTCTCTTCATTAGTTTTGATGTGGTCGCCAGTGAAATATCTTTATTGCCGACAAAGTCCTCAATGAAAAAAGCACATATGAAACCAGGTATGGAAAATGACAAAGCACTTGTATTCAGGAAAGCTGTGGATTTACATTTCAGTTGATCAGGGCATTACTGCACACCACTGAGGAGACCAGATGTTTCTCATTGAGAAGTCCAAGCTTCACGGGATAAGATTCTGGCTGACAGGAAAATAATTATTTGGAAATTACGTAGACAATTCACACACCCTTCGTCACAGAAATTAAAAATTCTGTTGGGTGATGCTGGAGTAGTGGATGGGGAATATGAAACTCTTATTGAGCAAGTTGCGACATTTGAGTCAAATACTGGAGGACACCAACACTAAATCTTCCACTTGAATTTAATGGCATTAAATTAGACTTTAGACCTACAGACAAGGATATTCACTTTGTGGATATGGTGACTAGATTCAGCCTGTCTACAGTGATAAATGGCAAAGACAAACAGACCATCCTAGACAATGTCATGGGAAAATGGGTTGGTACTGGACTAGGAAAGCCAACAAGATTGTTGACAGATAATGGAGGGGAATTCACAAATAACAAATTTCGGGACATGTGTGAGAATTTGAATATCATAGTCATGAATACCACGGCTGAGGGTCCACCCAGCAATGGTTTATGTGAGAGGAATCACGCAGTAACTGATGAGATGTTGCATAAGATATTGGCCACACAACCGACTTGCAAGTTGCAAACGGCGCTGGCATGGGGGGGTACGTACTAAAAATTCTTTGCAAATGGTTGGACCTTATAGCTGTACTAACTGGTATGTGGAAGGAATCCAAAGTTGCTTTTGGTGTTGTCTGATGCTTCCCCTGCCTAGAAGGAACTACCATCAGTTCCATTTTCTCTGCCCATTTAAATGCATTACATGCAGGCAGCAAAGCTTTTATCAAGGCTGGAGTTTCAGAAAGAATTCAGAGAGAGTGGCAACATCACATAAGGCCATCTAAGGTAGAAAAGAGAGAGGGGCATTGAGAGTGGAAAGGTCCAGGGGAAGTTATTGGAAGTGAGGGGAAAACAGTGCTTATCCAACATGGGAATCAAACAATAAAAGCCCATTCCTCATTGGTTATTGGCATGAATTATAAATTTTTGTATACTGACAATGTGATAGAGGTTGATGAAGCACCTTATGCATTGCATACTCATATATTTTGCAGAATAGGGCCAGAAGGATAAGATATAGATCAGGGGTTGGATGCTGTTAGAAGAACTGATTGTGATGAACAGGAAAGGGCTATTTTATCTAGAGGCCATCTGCCCAAAGTGGATTCCCGGGTGATATAGCCGAATAACTAGAGGGATGCAGCATTAGTGGGACAAGCAGGATAAACCACTAGAAAATATAAAAATTGGCTGAATGTCCAGGATGATGGACAAGCAGTGAAGGCCATGGACTGGGAGAATGGTGTCTGAGAATGGAAAATAATAAAGCATAACTTGAGTTCCATTAACGGGTCGGGCGATGAATCCCAGTTGAGGAACCATTCTTGTAGAGTGGAAAGGGCTCAGATCGGTCACACAGGGGATCTAACAGTAGTAGCATGCAAAGACTTCAATGGGCAAGTAGACTCCACAGTCTGACTAGATGGCACAGTGAAATGGAGAATGCAGCACCATCCCGAGAAAGTAATAATGACAGAGGGAGGAATCATCCCAGATTTGTTCTAAGTGCGATAGCGGGTGGGAAAAATTATGTTTTACCCACCGGCGACAATGGCGGCTTCTCACATCGTATTACCCAATCCCACCGCATTAATTATGCATTCCTGGGAAATGCGCCGTTTCACTGGTGGACAGGGCCTCATTCGCCCGTCATGCCATCACCTCGCTGCTTCAGCATATTTAAATTGCAGCCGCACACACACCTCTCAGTGCTTCCAGCCCAGGACTGTTGCATGGAAGACATGGCCTTGAAAGGCAAAAAGACTGCAGCCCCCAGGTTCAATGATGCATCCCTCGAGCGCCTTTCGGACGTGGTGGAGTCCCACTGTGACGCCCTCTACCCTGCTAAGGCCGCAAGATGGGCAGCAACCTTACTAATCTGGCTTGGGAGGTGGTGCCAATGCCCTGCAAAAGAAGACAGCCACCCAGTGTTGCAAGAGACCATAAGACATAGGAGCAGAAATTAGGCCATTCGGCCCATTGAGTCTGCTCCTCCATTCAATAATGACTGATAAGTTTCTCAACCCCATTCTCCAGCCTTCTCCCCATAACCTTTGATCCCCTTACCAATCAAGATCCTATTTATCTCGGTCTTAAATACACTCAATGACCTGGCCTCCACAGCCTTCTGTGGCAATGAATTCCATAGATTCACCACTCTCTGGCTAAAGAGGTTTCTCCTCATCTCTGTTCTAAAAGGTCTTCCCTTTACTCTGAGGCTGTGCCCTCGGGTCCTAGTCTCTCCTACTAATGGAAACATCTTCCCCACGTCCACTCTATCCAGGCCATTCAGTATTTTGTAAGTTTCAATCAGATCCCCCCTCATCCTTCTAAACTCCATCGAGTATAGACCCAGATTCCTCAAACGTTCCTCATATGTTAAGCCTTTCATTCTTGGGATCGTTCTCGTGAGCCTCCTCTGGACCCTCTCCAGCGCCAGAACATTCTTCCTGAGATACGGGGCCCAAAATTGCTCACAATATTCTAAATGTGGTCTGACCAGAGCCTTATAAAGCCTCAGCAGCACATCCCTGCTTTTATATTCTAGTCCTCTCGAAATAAATGCCAACATTGCATTTGCTTTCCTAACTACCGACTCAACCTGCAAGTTAGCCTTAAGAGAATCCTGGACTAGGACTCCCAAGCCCCTTTGCACTCCAGATTTCTGAATTCTCTCCCCATTTAGAAAATAGCCTATGCCTCTATTCTTCCTACCAAAGTGCATGACCTCACACTTCCCCACGTTGTATTCCATCTGCCACTTCTTTGCCCATTCTCCTAACCTGTCCAAATCCTTCTGCAGCCTCACGCCTCCTCAATACTACCTGTCCCTCCACCTATCTTTGTGTCATCTGCAAACTTAGCCAGGATGCCCTCAGTTCCTTCACCTAGATCATTAATGTATAAAGTGAAAAGTTGTGGTCCCAACACTGACCCCTGCGGAACTCCACTAGTCACCGGCCGCCATCCTGAGAAGGAACCCTTATCCCCACTCTCTGCCTCCTGCCAGACAGCCAATCTTCTATCCATGCTAGTACCTTGCCTCTAACACCATGGGCTCTTATCTTACTGAGCAGCCTCCTGTGCGGCATCTTGTCAAAGGCCTTCTGGAAGTCCAAGTAGATAACATCCATTGGCTCTCCTTTGTCTAATCTACTCGTTACCTCCTCAAAGAATTCTAACAGATTTGTCAGGCATGACCTCCCCTTGATGAAACCATGCTGACTTTGCCCTATTTTACCATGCACTTCCAAGTATTCTGAAATCTCATTCTTAATAATGGACTCTAAAATCTTACCAACAACTGAGGTCAGGCTAATTGGCCTGTAATTTCCCGTCTTTTGCCTCATTCCCTTCTTAAACACGGAGGGTTACATTAGCGATTTTCCAGTCCTCTGGGGCCCTCCCTGACTCCAGTGATTCCTGAAAGATCACCACTAACACCTCCACTATCTCTTCAGCTATCTCCTTCAGAACTCTGGGGTGTAATCCATCTGGTCCAGGTGATTTATCCATCTTCAGACCTTTCAGTTTTCCTAGCACCTTCTCCTTGGTAATGGCCACCATACTCACCTCTGCCCCCCGACTCTCTTGAACTTTGGGGATGTTACTCGTAAAGGATGAATGATCTCCTTTGTTCCCCCAGGGTAAGTCACTTTTCTCATCACTATCAACTCACACACTCACAAACCCATCACACATCCACAGGAAACTTACTCACTGTCAGTTCGAGGGACATTATCCATTCACTCTCTCACAGACACCTTCATTGTCATTAGCCTGTCCATGGGACCATTCACCACCCACACATGCCAGACATACTTATCATCTGGCCTGGCATCCTGCTTACACTCTCTCCATCTCTGCTCATGCAGGACAAGCTGGCACACAACAAGAGGGAGAGGTCACAGACTGGTGGAGGAATGCCTGAAATAAATGTCCTCATGTACTTTGAAAATAGAGCCATCCAGCTGGCTGGCAATGACCGGGACTGATCCTGTGCTGACGATGAGGTCAGCGCTGCTCTACCTAGTGAGGGTCCAGCAGTGCAACATCCAACAGACAACCATGCTGTGTGTCCTGTTTCGCAGGCCACTGCCAGGCACTAATTATTTCCCCTTGCTTCCGCAGGCACATCTGGGAAGCTGCCAACGGAGTCCACAACCCAGGGCCTCCAAGCAAGCTCCGAAGAAACCTCTGAAGATGAATCTGAAGGCACCCTCCCTGAAGTCCCGTCACAGCGTTCACCCACACTCTCCACCAGCACATAGAGACACACCTCAGTGGGACCTAGCTTTAGAGTGGCCTCAGGATCACATTCTGGTGAGCACATCACACTTTCTGATCCACCACAGACAACGACAGGGACTTCCCAGGTCCCCAGCACTTGGAGGGCTGCTGGAGGCCAGAAATTTGCTGAGTCCGACTCAGATGACGAGCCTCTGGACTGGGTCATACCTCAGTTACTGGAGTTGCTAAAGCAAGCTCGGGAACATCAGGAAGGGATGTGCGCTGCACTCCTCAGATTGCAAGGCAGGATGGAGGAGTTTGTCCATTTTCAGGCTGAGGTGATAGCGCTTGCATGCCAACACATTAAGGTCAACACTGGTAAGCTGGCGACCGCCGTGGGGACCTTGGTCCAGGACACCGCTCCAGCACAGCTGCGCGACCTTAACTCCATCACTGACACCATAGTTGGCCTCCAACAGTACGGACGCGAGATGGGTATGGGGCAGCTCGATCTCACTCCAGCCACCCCTTCTCCTCACGGAGTCAAACAGGGGCCCTTGGGCACCCATATGGAGGAGGATCAGCAGGGGCCATCCACCTAGCTGATTCCGGGAGTGTCCAGCCGATCCGAATCCCCTCTTCCTGTGACCTCTGCAGCTCCAGCTCCACAGACTGACGAGGGTGCCACTGCCACACAGCGGGACCCTGAAAGCAGGCCGGGGCCCTCCAGAGGACGCCTGCCAAGGTCATTACAGACACTGCGTAGCAGTCAGCAGGCTGCCTCCACCTCCGCTGTGGGTGTCGGGGGAGCACCAAGACATAGCAGCAGGGTTAGGAAGGTTAAGAAGATGTGGTTGCACAGCCTGAGTACGGGTGTTAATCACTTGTACATAATGTTCACTATTTCAAATAAACTCTCAACAATATTTCCCTGCCTATGGCTCCTTGTTCTGATGAGTAGTGTTCATATCACTAGGTGTGAAACCTTGGTTCCTGCACAAGATAAAGGCAGATGTCTCAGTCCAGGGCCTCGTCCCTGCGCTTTGTGCAGCCTTCAGACCAAAGTGATGGTCCTGGCTTCACACTCCCTGGACATATTAGTGATGCCTCCACCTCAATGGTGCTTGTCTTTGCTGCCAGAATTTCGTTGGCAGGCATCACAGAGTTCCATCATTCTCTCTGTGTGCTTTCAGCATCTGTAAGGTGAGGCTGGCCCCCATCTCTTCAGCTTCTGTGACCGGTGACACGGTGTTCCTGAAGGGGTCAGGTGCTGAAGGCGGACAAAGGATCAGATGTTTCTAAAGTTTCACGACTGCGTCTCCATGATGTGACCCTGATCACAGAGCGCAAGTGAGCTGCTCTCAGCAAGACAGGAGTCAGACATTCTCAGAGGCTATGTGAAGATCTATTGAGTTTCTTCACTGCATGTCGTCATTATCCTCCTGCAATAGAGCTACTGTTAGGGCCAACATTGTGTCTCCATGACGGGAGCATTATCACAGTGGGTATGTGTGTTGCCATAAGTCAGACTGGAGTCAAACCTCAATTTGAGGGTCTATGGCATCTCCTCACTGCATGTTGTCATCATCTTCCATGAATCTAGTACCTATGAAGGCCTCCTGATTGTGCCTGCCTCGTCTGGCTAGTGTGAGGGCCTCATAACTGTCATCTTTGCCTTCAAGGACCTCAGCCTCAGCCCTGTCGACGCCCTCCTCATTGATGGAGACCTCCACCTACTCCATCTCCTCCTCAGCCATTTGCTCTCCCCATTGCAGCGCTAGGTTGTAAAGGGCGCAGCAGATGACGACAATGCGTGACACCCTCTGTGGACTATATTGCAGGGTTCCACCAGACAGGTCCAGGCGTCAGAACCTAATTTTCAACATCCCGATGGTTTGCTCCACCAAGTTGTGAGTTGCAGCATAAGCCTCATTATACCTTCACTCTGCTGCAGTCTGAAGTCGCCGAGCGGGTGTCACCAGCTACAACCTCTGTGAGTAGCCCTCGTTCCTGAGAAGCCATCCCTGAAGCCTCTGTGGACCCTGGAAGACATCAGGGATCAATGACAGACTGAGAATGTAGGAGTTGTGGACACTCTCTGGAAACCGTGCACAGACCTGCAGGATGTTCTTGTGGTGGTCGCACACCAGCTGAACTTTCAGTGAGTGGAAATCCTTGCGGTTGACATAGTTGACCACCTGTTGTGACGGAGATCTGAGTGCCACATAAGTGCAGCCAATGGCTCCCTGCGCCTGTGGGAAACCTGAGACCTGGGCAAATCCAATCACTTTTGCATCCTGGCTGCCCAGTTCTTGGGTGAAATGCACAAAGTTGTGTGCCCTCATGAAGATGGCATCTGTGACCTCATGGATGCATTTGTGGGTGGAGGCTTGTGAGATCTCACAGAGGTCACCTGTGGAGCCCTGAAAGGAACCACTGGCGTAAAATTTGAGCACTGCGGTCACTTTCAGAGCCACTGGCAGTGGATATCCTCCATGTCGCCCTGGCACCAAATCCTGCAGCAGGTGGCAGATATGACTGACCAGTTCCTTGGACATGTGCAGTCTTTGGTGACAGTGGTTCTCAGTCACCTACAGGAATGAAAGGTGTTGTCTATAGGCCCTGAGCCTAGATAGGCGCCAACCATCAATGGCTCACTGTGGCTGTTCAGCAGCATATGCGGGACTCCCAGCCACCCCTTCTTCTGAGGGTGCTGCTCCTCCCCCTGTGCAACTAGGTGCCTCTGTCACCCTCTTCTCCGTCATCTTCGCATTCTGTATGCTACAAGGCACACAGCTAGGTCACCAGGCTCCCTGCTCCTGATGGAGTCCTCCTGCAGAATGAAAGAGAGATGCGTGGGTTAGCTTGGGTGTTCTATGGACCTTTCTTGGTTAAGTCTGGAGGCCTCTTAAGTACTGGCCATCACTTGGATGACCAGAGTTTAGTGCGCTGCATGGCTGCCCAAAACCCCTACCACCTCCGCCCCACTCCACCTGACCGATTGGCGGCTGCTTCTCCCACTGGACTGCATGCTGTGCTCTCAGCCCAAGCACAGGCATTCTCCTAACCCGTACTGCAAGACTGCACTGTTAGCTTGAACCATGTTAGAGACTGGTCCAAACCAGGATGCTGACATTGCAAGGGACTGTGAGGGCCTCCACCAGTGACTGGAGAGGAGATTATACAACGTGCCCAGTCACCCAACTGTTCTGCAGTCCACTAAAATGCTCAGATTGCAGTCTGTGCCCGAGGGGTGAAAAACTGTGGAGTATTTGGTGACACTTTCATGCCTCTGCGTTGCTTGGAGGGCAGATGAGCTAGAGGCCCGACTCCACGCATGTCAATGTGGCTGCGTCTGAACTGTCTCAGCTGCAGAGGAATGGTCACTTTATACAATGCTCCCCTAATGCTTGGCTGCTTCTCTCGCCCCCCCCTCACCTCCACATGTGCTTGTGCACTGCCTCCAACTGCAGGGCAGCCCTTGCCCCTACCCCCCCAAGTTGCCTCAGCCTTGAAGTCCAATAGGCGACCATCGCGAGAACTCCACAACACCTCCGAGTTCCCTCAAAGTGCAACCTGCCGAGCGCACACCTTATGAATGCTGTTGTGAAACACGTCGGGGAGTTGGTGGGGGGAGGGTGGGATGATTCCAGCAGACTAGCCTTATAATGACATTCTGATGTATTACAATGAAGCTCTCGGCGTCCGATGGCGGGAAACATAGACCCCCCCCCCTCCATCGACAGGCTGAATGGATGATCACAAACTGGTTTCACAATATCGTGAAACCGATTTCTGGCCTTCTCACCATATTGCCCACTCACACTGCCAAATACGCCCAATGCCAGCAGGCATGGAAAATTCCATCCTGAGACTTTTTTTATAGCTGCCAACAAATTACGAGTTAAAGCCATACAGGAGACCAAACAGAACGTTAGAAAGTTGGTGAGTTTGGCGTGTATTCAGAGGTTCCGGATAGGGGTCAGTTAGCATTACCGCATTGATGGATCCACATAGAAACAGTCCTATCGGATGGAACTTTCAAGGCCAAAGCTAGGCTTTGAAGAATGCTTAAAGCTAGGCCTGGGGTTTTGAAGAATGCTTAGGAGATAAAGAGGTCAGAGTGGACTTTCCCACAGCAGGAAAGGTAACTTAAAGAATTGTCCTGGCCCTTTTTGCAACAATGTTCTTGGGAATGTCAGTCAATAGACATAAAAGTTACATTTCTGCAGGGGAATCACCTCCAGAGGGAAGTGTTTCTCCAACCTCCTCAGGAGTCACCAGATGTAGAAAGAAAAGTTTGAAAGTTAAATAAGTATGTCTAAGGTTTGAACAATGCTTCCAGGGTATGCTATTTTTCAGTTAGGTCAGATTTGTTAAATTTGCGCTGTTTTAATTGAAAACAGATCCAGCTATGTTTTATTGGTGCCATGCCCGGAAACTCTCGGGCATCTTCTTATGTGGTGGTACTAGCAAGCTCAAAAAAAAATGTTATTGACAGGATTAGAACAGAATTTAAGATCAGAAGTCAGGCTTCTGGGGACTTTAGCTATTTTAGGTTGGAAACAAATCAATATGGTTTTGATGTTACATCACATCAACAATCTTACTTAGAAAGTGTTAACCCTATCACAGTCAATCATGCCAGGTCCTCACCATCCCTGGTTAACTAAAAAAGTTAAAGACAGTATCAAAATTAAAGAAGAAGCATATAATTATGCAAAGATAGGTGGCAGGTGAGAAAATTGGAAAGAACATAAAGAACAGCAAAGAATGACAAAAAGATTAATAAGGAGGGAAAAATTGGAGTATGAGAGAAAGCTACCAAGTCATATAAAGACTGGTAGTTAGAGTTTCTATAGATATTTAAATAATAAAAGAGTTAATAAAGTGAGCATTGGCCCTATTGAGAGTGCATCTGTGGAATTGATAGTGGAAGGTAGGGAGATGGCGGATGGATTTGAAAAGGTATTTTGCTTTGATCTTCACTACAGAGGACACAAGTAACATCCCAAAAATAGCTGTAAATCAGGAAATGGAAGGGAGGGAGGAACTCTGGAAAATTACAATCACCAGGGAAGTGGTAGTGAGCAAATTGTTGGGGCTGCGGGCTGACAAATCCCCAGGTGCAGATGGACTTCACCCTAAGGTCTTGAAAGAAGTGGCTAGTGTGATGGTTGATGCACTGGTTTTAATTTTCCAAAATTCCCTAGGTTCGGAGAAGGTTCCAGTAGATTGGAAAATAGCAAATGTAACTCCTTTATTCAAAAAAGGCGGGGAGACAGAAATCAGGAAACAGTAGGCCAGTTAGCCTAACATCTGTCATAGGGAAAATGTTAGAAGCTATTATTAAAGAAGCTATAGCAGGGCACTTGGATAAGTTCAGGGTATCAGGCAGAGTCAACATGGTTTTGTGAAAGGAAACTCATGTTTAACCAACTTATTGGAGTTCTTTGAGGATAAAGGAGGACCAGTGGATGTACTGTACTTGGATTTCCAGAAGGCAATTGATAAAGTGCCACATCACATCAAAGATTATTGTAGAAAATAAATGCTCATGGTTAAGGGGGTAACATATTGGCATGGATAGAAGATTGACTAGCTAACAGGAAGCAGAGAGTTGCATAAATGGGTCTTTTTCTGGTTGGCAGAATGTGACACGTGTTGTGCCACATGGATCAGTGCTGGGGCCTCAACTTCCTACAATTTATATAAGTGACTTGGATGAAGGGACCAAAGGAATGGTGGCTAAATTTGCTGATGACACAAAGATAGGTAGAAAAGTAAATTGTGAAGAGGGCGTAAGAAGGCTACAAAGTGACATAGATAGGTTAAGCGAGTGGGCAAATATCTGGCAAATGGAGTATAATGTGGGCAAGTGTGAAGTTGTACATTTTGACAGGAAGAACAAGAAAGAAGCTTATTATCGAAATGGTGAGAGATGGAGGAGCTCTGAGATTTAGACGGGTCTAGTGCATAAATCACAAAAGGTTAGTATGCAGGTACAGCAGGTAATTAGGAAATCTAATAGAATGTTATCATTTATTGTGAGGGGAATTCATCACAAAAAAGGGAGGTTATGCTTCATTTGTACAGGGCATTGGTGAGACTACACCTGGAGTATTGTGTACAGTATTTGTCTCCTTATTTAAAGAAAGATGTAAGTGCATTAGAAGCAGATCAGAGAAGGTTTATTAGATTAATACCAGAAATGGACGGGTTGTCTTATGAGGAAAAGCTGGACAAGTTAGGCTTTTGCCACTGGAATTTAGAAGACAAAGAGGCGACTAAATTGAAACATTTAAGATCCTGAGGGGTCTTGACAGGTGAATGTGGAGTCGATGTTTCCTCTTGTGGGAGAATCTAGAACTAGGGGCCACTGTTTAAAAATAAGGGGTCATTCATTTAAGACAAAGAGGTTTTTTTTTCTCTCAGAGAGTTGTGAGTCTTTGGAATTCTTCTTCAGAAGGCAGTGGAAACAGAGTCTGAATATTTTTAAGGCAGAGCTAGATAGATTCTTGGTTAACAAGGGGATGAAAGGTTATCGTGGTCATCAGGTATATGGGGTTGAGGTTACATTCAGATCAACCATGATCTTATTGAATGGCAGAGCAAGCTCGAGTGGCCTGCTCTTAATTCATATGTATGTATGTTCGTATGTAAAAAAATGCAATTGCTCCCAAAGCTGAGACAGAGTAGCTGCGAAGTCTAATTGGACAATTGAATTGGCTGGGCACACACAAGGCCGGATGCCAGTTTTGATGTCTTAGAATCAAGTACTGTAATGAAACATCCAAAGGTCGAGGACATTTTATGGGCAATCAAAACATTAAAGTAATTAAATATGGAGAAATGTGTGCTGAAATTTCCATCTTTGGGTGACCGAAGGAAGATAAAATTGATTATTTTTAGTGCTGCCTTTCATGCAACCCTTCATGATGGGCTTTTGAGCGCAGCTGATTTTATAATATTTCTTACAGGAAAAGTGGGAAATGTTGCCTCTTGGCTTGGAAAGCTAAGAAAAGAAGGAGAATGGTAAAAAGTACTCGGGCTGCTTGAAACTCTTGCACTTGTTGATGCAGATGACAATGCATTTTTTTTATCAAAGCTATTAGGGGAAATTCTGTATCAAGGAGATGCTGAAAAAACTATACCTGTTGTATGTAATATAGATAATCATTCCCTTTGAGATGGTGTGCGCTCCAGAAAATGTGCGAATGAGAAGAGATTAAGAATTGATATCACAAGTTTGAAAGAAATGGCGGGGGAAAAATAAATCTCCAAACTTAAATGGGTAGATAATTGAGGGCCGTCCATTGTCTGACTGTTTTACCAAAGAGGCATTTTCAGTGAGAAGTTATTGGTAGTCTTCGAAGGATGCTTCATGATGTAACTCTTGAGAATGTAAGATTTATTTCTCTTCCTTCAGTTTTTTAAAAATCTTGTCTGTAAATATGTACTTTCCCAAAAAGAAAAAATAGAGAGGAATCTGTTAATGTTGCAAATACTGTGACAATTGAGTGCATGCTCTGGTTGTGATTAAGAGCAGCTGATACTAACTGGGAAAAGGTTAGGGCACATATACAAGAGCCAGTTTCCACCTGTGGTGGGGGAGCTGTGTGAAAGGGAAAAAAGCAGTCTGCACTGATGTTATACTGAGTTTTGTGAAAAAACCCAAGTTGAAAACAGACTGGCTTCAGCTTCTTCCTTTGCCAGATGTATGTTCACCAGATTAACACTGTTCCTGTCCCAAAACATCTGCTGCTGAAATCCTCATCCATACTTTTGTCAGCTCATCCATGCCTTTGTGGCTTTCCAAAGGTTTTCTCACCAGCCTTCTAACTTTCATCAGCAAACTGGAGCTGATCCAAACCTTTACTATCCGTACCCTAAGTTTAAAAATTCTTTCTTGGGATGCAGATATCACTGGCTAGGCCAGCATTTATTGCCCATCCCTAATTACCTTTGAGGAGGTAGTGGTGAGCTGTTTCTTGAACCACTGCAATCCATGTGGTGCAAGTACACCCACAGTGCCTTATTTTTAACGGTCCATCAAGACCCAATATCTTGAAAAATAATGGCCCAGATCTTTCAGTCTCTGGATGGTCATACCCCGGAGGTACCCAGGAAGATGTGCTGGGGGATCCCTCGGAAGACCCAGTGCAAGGACTCTGCAGGAATTACCCATTGGAAGTTTCAACTTCCGATGGGCAATTCCCCTGCGTTCAGAACCCCCCAGAACCTTCTGAGTTCAAGTCGGAGACTTCAGAGGGTTCCAAATCACTTACCTGGATAGTTACCCAGGAAATGTTAGCAGGAAAAAGCATATCTAACTTCTGGGTAACAGGATGCAACTGACTCCTTCCCCCAACTCCTTAACTTTTGGCCTCCTTCACCCCTAACTGTTCCAACTTCCCTGACCCTCCAACATCCCCCATCCTCCATTCTCTAACCCTCTCACTCCCCCCAATCATTCGACACCCCCCCAACCCTCCAACTCTTCGCAGCCCATCCAACTCTCCCCCACCCAACCTGACCCGACCTCTCTACCCTACTACCCTGTGATCTACTCACTCTGTCACCCTACCCACTTACATCACTCACATACATTCAGTAACACACTGAGAAGCTATGTAAATGTCTCAAAGCTTTTCAGCATGCTCGTGAACTTAGCAAAATACTGCAGCTAGTGTCGTAAAAAAGGGGGCGTGGCTTAGCTTCCCCTGACAATCATGCCCTACAAAGAAGGACTCCTAGAACTGGTACACTTCAGATTTCTGAAGAGGTCAGTTCGGAACTCCAGGTCAGTAATGCAGAGCTCTGGCACTGTTTAAGAAACGAAATAGGAGCGGAGCGGCAACCCAAGGGTGATTGCCACTCCTCAGAAGATTCATTACAATGTGTCTTCTGATTATTCTGTAAAAATTTCAGTTACCGTTTTTCAACCCAGGTAGTGAACGTGTTGGTTTCCATTTCGAAGTGATTCTCACTCAGGTGTATTACACAAATTTAGTGTTCATTAAACAGAAAGCCGTACATCACACAAGGAGAAGAAAATTAATTTAACCGCATCTGCAGAACTGTTTCTCCTTTAATTCCATTGTGATTACCCATTCTGTTATTGCTCATAAATTTACCTTGTCTTCTAGATGACCAGACTGGTGTGAAAGATCAAAGTACCACTACAGAACTATCCAAATTCAAAACAGATATCCAGTTTCTTCAGAACCAGCTTGGCGATATTGCAGACAAAGCCTCCAGAAACAAAGTTTCACTGGACAAGCTACAAGAGACAGAACAATCAATGACAACCAACCATAACTCACTGAAAAGCTTGTTGGATAGCAATTCAAGGTCTATCAGAGACATAAACCAGACTTTATTGACATACAGTAGTTACATTACCAACCTGGAACAAATCTCTGGTAATCTGCAAAGTGACATGCAAAGACAAACCAAATCTCAGAGCAAAACAGCTGTGAATCTCAGTCAGTTAAATCAGACACAGATTCAACAAAGAGATTTATTCAGTGCACTGCAAAAATCTGTTGATGATAGCAGTCAGTCCATCCAGAAGATAAGGAATGATTGGCAGGCTCTCCAACAGACCATGCTTCAAGCACAAAAGGACACAGACTGGCTGAAAGAGAAACTGCAATACCTGCAGTTACAAGCAGTAAACAACTCAATCATGGTGACTGGGAATAGCGACACTTTGGAAGATATGAATAATCAATTGAACACTCTCAGTAGTCAGATGGCAAATATTAGTTTCATGGCTAACATCCATGAAGAGAGTCTCAAGGATCTACAGCAATATCAAAAAGTTAATGAAAACAAAACATCTGCCAGTTTTGAACAACTTGAAGCGCGCATGGATATAAATGAGAGAGACATCAGCAGTATTATTGGGAATATTAGTTGGACTGTGCAACATCTTCGATCACTGACAAGCAATTTGAATGATATAAAAACCACTTGTACCAATACATTGGGTCAACATGCGGACCAACTAGCCATCCTGACCACAGACATGGACAATGTCCGTGCGGACAGCTCTCTCCTTAAGGCACAGCAAGGCGTAATGAAGGCCAGACTGGATATTGAGGTTGGCAACTTGTCCATGATCATGGAAGAAATGAAACTTGTAGACACAAAGCATGCTCAGCTGATTCAAAACTTCACAATTCTTCAAGGTAAACATTTTCTGTGAATTGTTCAAAACTATAGTGAAATGAGTTTACTTTAACTCAATCTAGTTAAGACTGTTAATTTTAAATGTAAGGGAACTTACTTGAAAGGAGCCAATTGTTATGATGCAGCAGTTGGTAAAGGCTGTTATTTAAAATGCCAGAGGGAAGCTTTAAACAACTGTCATAACCTATTTATCAATTAGTATGTTTTGAGATGCAGCTCTAAATTCAGGAATAAGAACACCAGTTCCCAAGAGGTTTTTATAACAAACTAAATGAGATATTTATTAATTTACAACAAATTAAACATATACACATGGCTACAAATTAGTACTATCATAACTTTATAACAAATTCCCAAATTAATCTTCACTAAGGCAACAATAACCAATAGACTTAACGAGACACCAGGCAAAGCATTTTCACCTTATGAATGCAAAATGAGGTTCCTTTCAATTTGGTTCCTTTGTAGACATTTTTAGGCTTACAGCTGCTTAAATGTCACATGCCTGTGCTCTGCACACATAAACTCCCCTCAGGTTATACCCAGGTTATACTTTGAATGTAATTTTCATTGTATCACCAGGCCCTTTGAACTCTATCTCTTCTAACAATAAAGCCCCTTTCATAGTACCAATTTTAATAGTAATATAAACATATTGCTTGGTGTCTCCTAGCTAGGTGCAAGATTTCACTCCCACTCTTGAATTCTCTGTTCAACAAAATGCAAGTGTACCTCTACCTCTGTTTACATTCTCAAAACTACAATACATCAATGCATCCAGATCAACTGTCTTTAATCCAATTAAACACACACAGACATACCCACAGACTAAACCTCTATTTTAGAAAAATAATAATTTCCAATAACATTATATACATTAAAAGCTTCATGACACTAATGTTGAATCTTTGACCATATTCACACATTTCATCTATATATGTTAATATGCTTCTTTATAGTACTTTACAGGATTATATGACATAATAGCACAAACTGGTGTTTTATTTTAAACCATTGAAAAATTATTTTCCCACAAGATAATGGAACAGATGACCAGAAAAAGTAGTCAATTCTAGGTAAATTAAATAAGAACTGGATCATCAACTTTCAAGAAAGGGTATGGAGGTTTACAGAGCTATCAGTTCATTTATTTTAATTCCAGTCGGCATTAAGAAGGATATGGAGAGATCTTTTGAGTGAGAAAATGTCTAAAATTGAAATAGTTGGGTATAGAGTGTGAAGCAGAGGACTTGATAGGACACAGCTTCCTGAGTATTTTTATCATTACTCTGACAAATAAAGGTCCAGAAATCTAAATTTTGGGTGTGTCATTGACATATGGTTTATCCCCTGCACCTGAATGTGAGGCATGAGGCTCCATAATATTGGATCTTGGGCCTCATTTCAGTTGACTTTCAGGTAAATTGGTCTGGGGCATGGGTCTGCAATTGAGTTTGGAGTCTGGGCATCAAGGTCAGGGATTGAGTTCAGAATGAGGACCAGGTCTGGGAATCATGGGTTGGGTAGGGAATTTGGGGGTTGGGGCTGGGAGCAACATAAATAGTGGAGAGGGGGACGGCAATATGGGAGCTGCTGCTGTGATGGAAGGAGAAGCAACAATGAGCAACAATGATGGAGGGAGGAGTGACGATGGTGGAGTGGGGGTCATGGCAATGCAGTGAGGGGAGCAGCAATGATGGAGAAAGGAACAATGGCAATAGGGGAGGAAAAGCGATTGGGAACTGATGGCGAAGAGAGGCGGAGAAGTGGCAATTGCTGGGTAGGAGTGGCAAGGAGTAAGAGAGTGACAGCAATGGGGGATAGGAGTGATGGCAATGCAGCAAGGGGAGCAATGGTAATGGAGGAAAGGACCAGCATCAATGATGCAGGGGAGAGTTGGTAGTGTTGGGAGGGTGGGGACCAGTGGTTACATTAATATAGGGCTGGGAGAAGTATTCATGCTCCTCCCCACACCACATTCAGGTCAGTGGGCCTAGCAGATCTTTCCCTGAGTGCAATCGACAAAGGGCTAGCAAAAGGAACTTTTTATTTTGCTGCTGATGCCACTAACTGCACTATGGGAAACCCTCTATTGAGGATAATTTTCACAGTGTCAATGAAACCTGCAGTTATCTGAGCCAACCACATACATGAAGGCCTTAGGCCTGCATGTCCACTTACAAGAAGGGTGCCTCCCATTGCAGTACCTCAGAAATCATGGATAGGTATTTAATAAATTAGTTTCTGTCTCTACAATGTGTACTAAAAAATTTCATTTTTCTTGAATAAACATTTAGGTCCTCCTGGCCCAAGAGGTCCCAAAGGTGACAAAGGAATACAAGGACCAGCTGGTACTAGGGGGGCAAAGGGACAAAAAGGTGATCGTGGAGAAGTTGGACGACCTGGATCAATGGGTCCAAAAGGTTCTCGAGGCCCACCCGGATCTAAAGGAGAAAAGGGCAGTCAAGGATATAGAGGCCTCACTGGCTTGAAAGGACAAAAGGGTTCAAATGGGAGACCTGGTGCGCCAGGAGCAAAAGGGAGCTTTGGACTGCCAGGTCTAGAAGGACCCGATGGCAAAGTAGGTCTTCCAGGACCACCAGGAGAACAAGGTGAACCAGGAGCAGCAGGAAGCAAAGGCCCGGTAGGACCACCAGGTATCCCAGGTCCAAAAGGCTCACCTGGTCCCCCAGGTCCCATAGGACTAATAAACCAAGCTTCAAACCTTCCTCCAAAACCAAATGGTAAAAATCTTTAACTATGTGCTCGAATAGAAATCTCCCTGGGGTACATTTTAACTTTCACCACTTGACAAAAACCTGGTATTAGTGGATCAGCCATCTGTTATATGATCTGTATGTTTCTCCTTTCAATTGTCTTCAGTGGAGCAGGACATACAACAGGCGGCTGAACTGGTATCATCAGTCCTCCACCCAACAGTGAGATCTATCACATTACTTATCTAACTGCCTGGCTCCAGAAATGTTACAAGAAACAACCATGATTAAAAAAATTGTGATATTTTATGTTTATTTTTCAGATTTTGTTAAGTATTTTTTCTGCGTACAGTCAGTTCCAATTAACAATTCCAAATGAAATTCATTATATTAAATAAGGTGCAGATTCATCAGCATGCCTAGGTCTTTGGAAGAATTATCCACAGCAAATTTGAAGTCACCCAAAAGTTAACTGCCCATCATCTTACTCAGACCAAGTCACCCATCACCCCTGTGCTCGCTGACCTACATTGGCACCCCAGTCAAGCCACACTTCGATTTTAAAAACCTCAGCCTTGTTGTCAAACCCCCTCCATGGTCTCATCCCTCCCTCACTCTAAGATCTCCTCCATCCCCACAACGCTGCAAGAAATTTGCATTCATTTAATTCTAGCCTCTTGAGCATCCCCAGTGTCAATTGCTCCACCATTGGTGGTCATGTCTCAGCAGCCTGGTCCCCTTCTGGGGCCATGGTGCCATAGTGGTTACGTCACTGAGCTAAGAACCTAAAGACCCAGGCTATTGCTCTGGGAACCATGAATTCAAATCCCACCATAGCAACTGGTGGAATTTGAATTCAATTAATTAAAATCTGGAATTGAAAACTAGTTTCAGTTTCAGTAATAGTGACCATGAAGTTATCACTGATTATTGTAAAAATCCTATCTGGCTCTCTAATGTCCTTTAGGGAAGGAAATCTGCTACCCTTCTGTAGTCTGGCCCACATGTAACTCCAGATCCACATAATCTTTACCCTTAAACCATTCAGTTCAAGGACAAATAGGGTGGGCAACAAATGCTGATATTATTAGCGATGCCCACATCCCATTAAAGAATAATGGGAGGAAAAAGCTCTGGAATACCCTCTCCACCTTGCTTTATTTTAAGATGGTCCTTAAAACCAAGTTTTGGCCTTGTGCCCTAATATTGCCATTTGTGGCTCATTGTCACATCAAGCAAATTTTGCTTGATATTTGAAGTGAAGTACCTTGGGACATTTTGAGACATTAAAGGTACTATATTAATACAAGTTGTTGTTGTTGTTGTTGTAGGAACATACTAGGCCATTCAACCCCTCAGGCCTGTTGCGGCATTCAGCTAGATCATGGTTGCTCTGTACCTTAGCTACATCTACCCCACTTGGTTTCGTAACTCTTAATTGCCTTGCTGAACTAAAATTGAATTAATCCCATTCCCTGCCCACTTGGATTTATCATTGATCAAGTGGGAAAATTGTAACTGGCTGCTTTTAAGTTTACTGTTGTTCTGTAAACAGAATTTAATACAGCATTAATAAGTTACACCAATGAACTAAAATTGTTAATTTAGTTTGTATAAAGATCCCATAAACTGATTACTTTCCCATATTCAGGCATTTTGGGGTCAGCTGGGTTCCTGACAGATAATAAGGAGATGATGATATAGTGGTATTGTCACTGGACTAGTAGTCCACAGTCCCAAGGTAATGCTCTGGGCAGATGGTAGAATTTGAATTCAATAAAAATGTGGAATTAAGAATCTAATAATGACCATGAAACTATTGTCGATGGTTGTCAAAACCCATCTGGTTCACTAATGCCTTTCAGGAAGGAAATCTGCTGTCCTTACCTGCTCTGGCCTACGTATGACTCCAAACCCCACAGCAGTGTGGTTGACTCTTAAATGCCTCTGAAATGGCCTAATAAGCCACTCGGTTGTATCAAATCACAAAAAGAAGTCGATAAGGAATAAAATCAATGAACCATCTGGCATCAACCTAGGCACCGAAAACGACAACGGCAAACTCAGCTACATTGATCTTGCAAAGGGTCCTTACTAACATCTGGGGGCCAGTGACAAAAGTGGGAGTGCTGTCTCACAGACTACTCACACAACAGCCTGACATAGTCATCTTCACGGAATCATATCATACAGATAATTTCCCAGACACCACCATCACCATCCCTTGGTATGTCCTGTCCCACCAGAGGTGGTGGCGTAATAGTATACAGTCTGGAGGGAGTTGCCCTGGGAGTCCTCAACATCAACTGCAGACCCCATGAAGTCTCATGGCATCAGGCCAAACATGGGCAAGGAAACCTCCTGCTGATTACCACATACTGCCCCCCTCCACTTCAACTGATGAATCAGTGCTCCTCCATATTGAACACCACTTGGAGGAAGCACTGAGAGTGGCAAGGGCGCAGAATGTACTCTGGGTGGGGGATTTCGATGTCCATTACCAAGAGTAGCTTGGTAGCACCACCACAGACCAAGCTGGCTGAGTGAAGGATATAGCTGCTAGACTGAGTCTGCGGTAGGTGGTGAGGGAAACAACAAAAGGGAAAAACATACTTGACCTCGTCCTCACCAATCTACCTGTTGCAAATGCATCTGTCCACCGCACAGTCTTTGTGGAGACGACGTCCCATCTTCACATTGAGGATAACCTCCAACATGTTGTGTGGCATTACCATTGTGCTAAATGGGATTGATTTTGTACAGATCTAGCAACTCAAGACTGGGCATCAATGAGTTAGCTGAGTTCCCCTGGGGTTGGTATTGTGACTCTTGCTTTTCCTGATATATATTAATGATCTGAAGGGGACAATTTCAAAGTTGCAGATGATACAAAAATTGGAAGCATTGTAAACTGTGAGGGGGACAGTGTAGAACTTCAAAAGGACATAGACAAGTTGGTGGAGAGGGCAGATAGGTGGCAGATGAAGTTCAATGCAGAGAAGTGTGACGTGATTCATTTTGGTAGGAAGGACATGGAGAGACAATATAAAATGAGGGGTACAACTCTAAAGGGTGTGCAGGAGCAGAGGGACCTGGATATATATGTGCATAAGACATTATATGTGGCAGGACAGGTGGAGAGAGCAGTTAATAAAGCATATAGTATCCTAGGCTTTATTAATAGGAACATGGAGTACAGGATTATACTGGCTGGAGTTCAGAAGAATGAGGGGGGATCTCATAGAAACCTATAAAATTCTAACAGGATTATACAGGGTAGATGCAGGAAGGATGTTCCCGACGGTGGGGTAGTCCAGAACCAGGGGTCACAGTCTGAGGATACAGGGTAGACCATTTAGGACTGAGATGAGGAGAAATTTCTTCACCCAGCGAGTAGTGAGCCTGTGGAATTCGCTATCACAGAAGGTAGTTGAGGTCAAAACATTGTATGTTTTCAAGAAGGAGTTAGATATAGCTCTTGGGGTGAAAGGGATCAAAGGATATGGGGAGAAAGTGGGAGCAGGCTATTGAGTTGGATGATCAGCCATGATCATGATGAATGGTGGAGCAGGCTCGAAGGGCCAAATGGTCTACTCGTGCTCCTACTGTCCATGATTCTAAGAGTAAGGAGGTTATGCTGAACTTGTATAAGACAATAGTTAGACCTTAGCTGGTGAACGGTGTACAGCTCTGAGTGCCACACTTTAGGAAGGGTGTGAACACACTGGAGAGACTGCAGAAGAGGTTTACAAAAATGGTTCCGGGATCAGAAACTTCAGTTATGAAGATAGATCGGAGAGGTTGGGACTGTTCTCCTGAGAGAGGAGGCGGCTAAGAGGAGCTTTGATAGAGGTGTTCAAAATCATGAGAGGGCTGGTCAGAGTAGATAGGGATAAACTGTTCCTGCACCTAAAAGGATCGATACCGAGAGGGCACAGATTTAAAGTGATTTGCAAAAGAAGCAAACATGATGTAAGAAAATACTTTTTCACACAGCGAGTAGTTAGGTTCAGGGGTGCACCGCCTGGAAGTGTGGTGGAGGCAGGTTCAATTGAGGCATTCAAGAGGGCATTAGATGATTATTTAAATATAAACAATGTGCAGGGTTACAGGTCAAAGGCAGTAGAAGGGCACTGAGTCATAATACTCATTCAGAGAGCCTGTGCAGACACGTGTGGTATTGCTGCTGGACTAATATTCTAGAGACCCAGGGTAATGCTCTGGGGACCTGGGTATGAATCCCACCACGCCAGATGGTGAAATTTGAATTCAATAAAAATCTGGAATTAAAAGTCTGATGACCACAAAACCATTGCCAATTGTCAGAAAACCCATCTGGCTCACTAATGTCCTTTAGGGAACGAAATCTACCATCCTTACCTGGTCTGGCCTACATGTGCCTCCAGACCCCATAGCAATGTGGTTAACTCTTAAATGCCCTCTGAACAAGGGCAGTTAGGGATGAGTGATAAATGCTGGCCTAGCCAGTGACACCCAAATCCCATGAACAAATAAAGAAAAGGACAGCAGATACATTGGAACACCACAACCTGGAAGTTGCCCTCTAAGTCATTCACCATCTTGACTTGGCAATATATCGCTGTTCCTTCACTGTCGCTGGGTCAAATTCCTGGAACGAACTCCCTCCCTAAGAGCATTGTGGGTGCATCTACGCTGCATGGACTTCAGCGATTCAAAAAGGCAGCTCACCACGACCATCTCAAGGGCAACTAGAGATGGGCAATAAATGCTGGCCTAACCAGAGACCCCTACATCCCATGAATGAATAAAAAAAGCACATCACTTTATTTGAGGGCCCCCAAACCAAGCTCCTGAGAAATCTGCATAGGTAGAGTTTTGGTTTTCCCAATATGGGGCTGCATTTTATGTTGCCTGGCTAGCAGGTGTGTAAGCAGAAGGGTTCATTAAATCCAGCGGGTAACCAACCTGTTGCCTACCCGCCTGCCCTACCTTACTGTAATTATACCAGTAGCAGGGGTGGCATTGGGTGGCTGATAGATCAATAGAGGCCCTTAAGTTGGCTGGTGGTGGGCAAGGGGGTCTTTCCTTATTATGGCCCTTGGGTCCATTGGAGGGCCCCCCACCAAGGGTTTACTCACCCACCAGGTTGCCCTCCCCCCATTGACTTCTCAAACCTTAGCCCTCCATCTCCCTCAGCGGGGTCTGCCAGCTTGATGCCCACCGAGATCCCAAACACTGACCCAGATCCTGATCCAATGCTGCACATGTCTGTCCCAAAGTATTGGAGAGCTGCTGGCCTCTGGCTAGCCTGCAGCTCACTGAGGCAAGAATTCCTGCCCCTAATGGGGCAGAGATCCTGGCTCTAATCTGTTAGTAGCAGCCAGGGCTCCCCTCAACAGGCTCCCGTCCGATCTTTCAACTGAGGGGGAGAGAGGATGGCGAGAATCCAGCACCTCATATAATTCAGCCCATGGAGTATGAAGTCCCCCTTGTAGGCAATGGGCCAGATTTTCATGCTTCTGTGTGAAAACAGAGGCAGGGGGATTTCAAAATGGTGGACAAAATCAAATTTCAGGATACTCGCCGTACTTCCATTGTGTGAGATTTTTAAGGGTGCAGAATAAAGGTGTGGGTAGCGAGCCTGCACCCCACCCTTGCCTGCACTGTTACAGGATGTGCATTTTACACCCATGCTATTTCTATGGAATCATGCCCATTTTGGTAGGTGATGTGGTTCACAGCACCTCAGAGGAGTCATGAGCCAAAGGGAACCCTAATCTGGAGTTGGGAATCTTTTGACAGGTAAGTTCAAAATGTGTTGACAACTACATATTTTATAACATAATGGTGTATAATAAATTAAATATGCTTTTAATACAGTGATTAATGATAGGGCTTTGTTTAGGAAAGGTAAGTGACCATTAAATTGACTAGCACTGTGAAAGTGTTCAGTTGCATTGGAGTTCAACAGTACTGAGACTCAGAGTTGAATGTGTCAGTTTTCTCCGTGATTTAATCTTCACTTTGGTTGACACTCTAGCCATCTTTTGAACCTTTGAAATAGATGAACAGATGGATGACTTCTTTAATTGATAGCCCAGCCATCTGTTGAGCCTTTGAAGCAGTGGAATAGACGGTTATCTTTTTGGGCTACTTCAAAGACATTAGTGTATTCAGATCTGGAGGCTTTGTTTATATTGCTTTGTAATGGAATCCCAATATGAATGCTTAGCTGAGTTCCAGACCCACTAATTAATTCAGCTCATTACAAGTTGTTGACACAGCTGTCAAGGGGACTGTGAGTTCATTTGTCTTGAAAGTTTTATGACCATTTGAAAGAATTAGGTTTATCTGAAGTGGTTTTTGAATTACTTTGTTTATTTTGACAATTAATGAGCTCCTCAAAGGTTTCCCAGTATTATAATAAGGCTCAAGAGACCTGTACATAGTTGATACTGGGTGAGTGGCATGGAGGGGTGAAAGTATATGGGGTGAGGGTGGGCATGGGGTTGAAGAGGCATGGGATGGGTGAGTGGGCATGAGGGCAAGGAGGTATTGTGGGGGTATGGAGGGGGTTTATGAGGATATGTAGGAAACATGGGGGTATGAATGGGATATGAGGAGCATGGAGGGTTATGGGAGCATGGGGATTTATGGGGAAATAGGGTATGGAGGGAGCATGGAATATGGAGAGTCATTGTGGGTATGGAGGGGGAATCTGGTTAATGGGGCATGAGGGGGTAGTAGGATGAGATTTTAGGGGGTCTCACACTCAGCTGCCAACCTGAGCTGATGTCCCTGGGAACTGAGGTGGTGTTTCTAACCTGCCTGCCCTGGCATCTGCCCACCTCCGTTCCTGCCTCAGTCATGCTTCTGCAGTTGGCTGTCCCATCTTTAGCCCACCACCACCACCCCACAATGAAAGTAGCCTGGGCAGGCACTGTTGGGCAGGAGGTGAGATCAAGACCTCGGACCATCTTGAAGATAAAAATCCAGGCCAATATGTCTAAACATATCTAAATATGTTTCGATGCAGGTTAGCAGAGCAGAAGGTTTAATGATACCCAAGTGTTCATGTGGAGCATAAATACCTGTCTAAACCAGTTGGGCCAAATGGCCTGCCTCTGCTTCATTGAAAATCCATTTGGGGGTTGCTAGTGCAGCCCACTGGTAAGATTCTTGCTTTTTCTCAGGTCAGAGTCAAGTTAACCATTAGCCACTGACTTGGGAGATGGACTTTCTCCAGATCACAAAGTTAGCTGCTTATAGTCTCAGTACTAAGGGATCAGTTTGCTGTATTGGTGGACCTGAAAAGCAACAGGCTTGGATACCTTATGAGGTTACAGTGTTCCATTCTTACTGCCCTTTTTGCTGCTTCTGTGTCTTTCTGCAGAGAGCACTTAGAGATTAAAAGTAGACAGGTTCTCCTACCATGTGGCTTCTCACAGTTCCCTTTTCTAAGTGTGGTTTTAGGTTGATTAACCTGTTTTATTGTTTGAAGACATTCATCATGAGGGGGGCTGAGACAATCATCGTCTTTGTTTCAGAAAGACCTATTCAATTCAGGAATTTTTTTTGTTCTCGCAAGACAGTGTAACTGTTTTTGAATTCACAGATCAGGTCAGATGACCCTCAATATCCATCTTTTGTGACACATATTGCCCATTTTTTAAGGGAAAAGTCAGTTCCAAAAAATTTCACAATGAGTAAAGTTCATATTTTATAAGATATAACATGCCTTTACAGGGCATGACACTAGTTTGCCACCAAGTGGACTTGGTTCCAGACTTTCATTGCCTGGTGTGCCATCTTGAAGCCAAGTCAGCTGAAAAAAGACTTTAATTAAAACACACAACCCTTCCAGCAAGAGGAGAGTCATTGTTTAGTCATCAAACAGCTGCCAAGGGAGGTTTCATCCAATACTAGATGGACAGTAAGGTATCAGGAGCTCAGCAGAAGATGAGCAGCAGAACTGGCTACTAATGTATATTTCCATCAACCTCTTGATCACAACATGAATTCATACCATACCCCATTGACCACTGGCTCCATTAATTGGAGGTGTGGAGCTTCAGTAGCTTCAGCTTGATTCTGTACAGCTAATCACTATAGGAACCAAATCCCTTCTACTCCCTCTACTAGTGTTGCATCCAAGTTCATATTAGACCAATCATATACATTCTTCTATATGTGCTCCATCACACTTCCTTCCACAAATGTCCTCACACTTGGACAAACTGTGGCCAAGATTTTTTTGGTCCCACCCACAGCAGGAATGACCGTGAGCAGAAAGGAAAATTTGATGGACCAGCCAAAGGTCCGTTGACTTCTGGAGGGTGGGGTGGGGGGCGGGGGCGGTGAATTTCAAATTCCAGCCAGTACCTCACAATCTTAATACAGTCCTATCAGAGTCCAAAGGTTACATTGAAACTGTGCCATTAAAGAAATAAAGTTGTTGTGTAATCTAGAATGTCCAAGAAGATTCTATATCTGAAGTTAAGTATTAAAAAAAGCAGCTGACTGGTGCAGGATACTACATTCCAAGCTGTGTAATAATTAGCAGTTCCTTATAAAAAAAATGTAAGGTATGAACTATAAAGTTGGAATAGTCAGATGTATTGCATAATATTTTCTAGTCCCATTAAATTGTAGACCTTTGTCTGTCATTCCAAACTCCCTTCCAATCATCAACCTCCCTTTCTTCTCAGGGGTTATTTTTGTTCGATTATGTTTCTGTGAAGCAGCTTGAGATATTTTTCTATGTTAAAAGCATTATATAATGACAAGTTGATCGATGAATCAGACAAAAGTCTGAAGGAAATATAGGAAGGATGATTAAACGCTTGCTGAAAGAGTTGGGATGTAAAGAGGGTCTTAACAAATGAAAAGGAGGCTGAAAGGCTTTGGCAGAGAATGCCAGAGCTAAACGGTTGAAGATATGGCCGCCAATGATGTGGCAATGGGAGTGCAGGAGGCAGAAGAGACTGAAGTTGGAGGAACGCAGAGCACTTGGAGGGCTGAAGGAGATTACACAAATAGAGAGGGTTGTGGTCATAAAGGAATTTAAATAAGAGAATGAGAATTTTAAATTTGGGATGAGAAGCCAATATCGTTCAGCAAGAACTGGGGTGATGGAATCCGAAGCTTGTCTTGAGGTTAAGTAGGACTTTGGGGCAGAAAATGGTCTGATTCAACCTGAGATGGTGACCGAAGAGGCGGATGGAATTGATTGCAAGGGTACCATTTGTGGTAGGGTCAAAGAGAATGAGCAGCATGTAATGGAGGAGAAGAGGGTCTTTCCCAGTGGCTGGAGAGCCAGCAACAACCCCACGTCACCTCTTTTAGGCAAGGCCCACCAAATTAAATGTCACTCAGGCACTTAACTGGACAGCATCAGGCCTTCCCAACACCCGAGAGGCGGTGGCTGCTGCTAGTATGACACCCACCTAAGGCCTGGTATCGTTACTGGATCCCAGGTCACAAATAACTGATGGCAAGAGGGGACTGCAGGGTGGATGCCGCAGGGAGGAGGGTCAGCGGCAAGGGCAGGGAGATAGCTGTCAGCAGCTGCTACCCTCCCCCACCCCTGTCCTTCCAGATGCTGTATCTCTTGATCAGGCACTCAGTGCCTTTGAACAAGAGATGCTTCCCATGAGCTCACAAGCAACCCTGCATGGGTTTACTTGGCGTGCCCCGTGCATGGCCAGGCACTCGCATGCCACTAGGCTAATACAGTGGATGAAGCTCTTAAGCATGCAATAATTAAGTGGACCGGCCTTCCCACCATTGACTCAATCAGGTTGGAGGCAGGAAGGCTACGGGGGCCCACCCTTCACTCTCCCACCTGATTAAATGCCCCACCACCACCAATCTCCACCCAATGGGCTTTGGTCATCCCTATGTTTTAATATATAATTATTACTTAAGATGATGGAACTGTTACTTCAATGCTTTTCAAAAGGTTGCACTAGTCTAACATGAGTATTGAAAGATGCCCTTATAATTACCATAAAATATAAATTCATAAGAAAATTAAAGATACTATATTTATAAAAATGTGCTCTTGTCTGACTTAATCGAAATAGCCCACAAGGAAGGCTATGTTTTCAAATGGTCGAATAATCCAGAGTAACAGTAAATTAGAAACTAGCCTTTCCCTAGTGGGAGCTTTGTTGAAATCTAGCTGAGACTGATAGGCATTAAGAAATACAAAGTTTATAAGATTGTTTTGTTTTAGGACTGTATCCTTAATTTAGGTAAAATGGAACAATGAAGGGGAGTCATGTGACCTGTTCTGAATACTGCTGGCAATAAACCTGGATAGTTCAAATGTTAAAGATTAAGAGGGGCCCTGGTTGTTTTACTAGGAATAACATGCAAGGTATTCACACTTGCAGACAATGACAGAAGCATCTGTACTAACAGTCAATAGACTGATAGGCCTGGATTTCCATCCTCGAGGTGGGTAGCAGGAGTTAGGAAAGTTCCCGTCTTGGCCCACTAGCCTCAGGGAAAAAGCGGCCACAAAGGCAAGATCTTCATTGCTGGGGGTCGGGTGCAGGTTGCAGTTGGGCTTGCTGATTGGGGAAAAATTTTGGAGGCAGCCACAATGGCTGCCGGATGCAGAGGCGGCTGTTTAAAAGGCCTGCCTCGGTACTTTGGGATTTCGTTCCAGTTGAAGTAAAAACACAAAGGCCCTCCAGCTCTCGCCCCTCACAACCTCTCACCCTCTAAACACCCACCAGAATCACAGAATCACACAGTGCAGAAGAGGCCCTTCGACCCATCGAGTCTGCACCGACATGTGAGAAACACCTGACCTACCTACCTAATCCCATTTACCAGCCTTGGCCCATAGCCTTGAATGTTATAATGTGCCAAGTGCTCATCCAGGTACTTTTTAAAGGATGTGAGGCAACCCACCTCCACCACCCTCCCAGGCAGCACATTCCAGACAGTCACCGCCCTCTGGGTAAAAAAGTTTTTCCTCACATCCCCCCTGAACTTCCTGCCCCTCACCTTGAACTTATGTCCCCTCGTGACTGACCCTTCAACTAAGGGGAACAGCTGCTCCCTATCCACCCTGTCCATGCCCCTCATAATCTTGTACATCTCAATCAGGTCACCACTCAGTCTTCTCTGCTCCAACGAAAACAACCCAAGTCTATCCAACCTCTCTTCATAACTTAAATGTTTCATCCCAGGCAACATCCTGGTGAATCTCCTCTGCACCCCCTCCAGTGCGTCCATGCCATCTCATGCCCTGCACCCACCCCCCCCCCAGCTCCTCATGCCCCCATGCCAAGCTCTGCCCTTCAAGCAACCCCCTAATGTTGCATAGGGAGTGTAAGCATGGACAAACGGCTCCTGAGTCATCCCAACTCAGCAAAAATCCAGGCCTTAGTCTCTAAAGTCCCAAGAAGATGTTAAGAATGTCAAATTTTGTAAATAGTTATACGTCAACCATCTACTTAATTTTAAGATAGAATGGAGTTGGGAGTCTAAGGACAGCTGATTAGCATTTCTACATGGATACAAGACCTATGGCCAGGATTTCCCGGTCGGTGAGTTGTGGGGGGGGGGGGGGGGGGGCGGCGTCACCGCGCCCTATTTCAATTTTCAGGTAGGTGGGAGCGCAGCAGAATCAGCTGTGCGCCTGCCAACCTGTCAATGGCCAATTGAGGCCATTGACAAACTCATTAAAGTAAATAGTGGACCTGCCCATCCAACCTTAAGGTTGGTGGGCAGGCCGGGAACCCTCGTGGGCATTAGGAAAAGCATGAAACCTCATCCACGGGTGGGATAAGGTTTCAAGTAGGTTTTAAAAAATGTAATAAAAGTGCCTTTGAAAGAGATGGACATGTCCCAACTCATGTGACAGTGTCACATGAGGGGAGATGTCAGGGAAATTTTTTTTTCTATTTTTAAGATTTTTTAGTGTGGAGCCGATCTCCCTGAGGCAGCACTTAGCCTCAGGGAGATGAGTGCACTCTTTCATGCGCATACGTGAAAGAGCGCACTCTCGGCTCAGGGAATCCCCTCCCCACCCGCACAGGGAGCGCATAGCGCTTCCTGGCGAACATCACGCTGGGTGGGCTTTAATTGGCCCACCCACGTAAAATGGTGGTGAGCCCCCAATTGGGGGCGCCAATTGGAGGCGCGCCACCATGTGCCCGCTCCTAAACTTGCCACCTGACAGCAGGAAAGTTCTGCCCTATGTGATTCATGTTGCCATGGAGATGGGTTTTGAGAAGAAAAGGGTCCATTGGAAGCCATTTGATCAGTTTACAGGCTTTCCAAAAGATATCCCTGAAACTCCCAGAGAGGTCAGTCTGCCAGGATCTGATAGAGAGAGAGAGCAGCTAGAGGAAGCCAATCTCTATGGCTCATCATTCAGGAAAGCAAGTGGGAGCTCACTCTCAGATTGAAAAGACTAAATGCTGGAATTTTGCCCTCGAATGGTGTGCGGGTCCCACTGGCTCGGCAGCCAGCTGACCCCCGCCACTGAAATGGGGCCCGCCGCCATTTTGAGTGGGTGGGTCAATTAAGGCCCACCCATCTGCATCCCCGACGGGAAGCGCTATGCGCTTCCTGTTCCACGGGGGAAGGGATTCCCCATCTGTCAAAGTGCGGTCTTTCATGCACTTCTCCCTGAGGCAAAGTCCTGTCTCAGGGAGAATACTGAAAGTGGAAAAAACGTTAAAAATAGAAACATTAAAAAATTATTAACATGTCCCCGTCATGTGACAGTGTCACACAGGATGAGACATGTTAATAAAGAACACATAAACTTTATTAATTTTTTACAAAATGGACATGAAACTTCATCCCACCAGTGGATGAAGTTTCATGAATAATCTGGAGCCTGCTGGGGCTCCTGGCCTGCCCACCAGCATTAAGGTTGGCCAGGCAGGTCTTTAATTACTTTAATTAGCCTGTCAATGGCCTCAATTGGCCATTGACAGGTCAGCGGGTGGACAGCTGATTTCACTGTCCGCCCGCCTTCCTAAAGATTTAAATGGCCCAGGATGATGTCGGGGGTTCCTCCCGACGTTGTCCCGTGTCATTTTCCCCTCTTCAACCGGGCCCCACCCCCAAATCGCTGAGGGGAAAATCCTGGCCCTAGCTTCAGCTAAAGGGAATATCTCTAGGAAAATCCCTCACTGCAAACAACAGTTCAGGGGTAAAAAGTTACCAGGCTGGGAAAGGAACGGAACAGAAGTAAACTCTCAGGAGTTAAGAATCACTTTGGACTGGTTCCAGGAGAATAGATTGTTTACTTAAGAGACTGTCTGAAGTATAATCGTATCGTGGGATTTTCGGTTGGGATAAAAGTTGTGGGGGAAACTTGCTTACTGTGGTTTAAAGTATAATTTGCCATTAAATAATGTTTAGTCAACATTGCTTTTAGTTTGCTTTTTATAATAAAAGTCTTAAAACGTGAAACCTTGTTGTGTCATCCTTTCAGCTATTCACTGGAAGCTTGAATTTCTTTTTTAAAATTCAGTCTCTACGAAGATGGTAACATAGGGTGAACGTCTTTTGAGTCAGCTGGTTGTAAGGGTCTAATGTGAAATGAGTTTGGGTATTCTCTAATGTGGAAAATGGAACAAACATGACATAAATGCAGTAGGGATGCTTCTCTGTATTTTCCACGGCTGTTCTGCCCATGAGCTGGAGACCTCCCGGATGTAAATATTTTTGGACAGAGTAGAAGGTGTTTTACTCTTCAGTTACTGTGCAATTCCTGTCCTGGGAAATGGGTGCTGATACTGGGTGCTTTAACGGGAAAATTTTCCAATCTCCAGCCTAAACCTTGTTCACCTTGATGAGCGTCAAGTAAAAATAAAAATTCTTTAAAATATGTATTTATATTTTCTCGTGCTACTTAAATATACCTACAGTAATTTCCTTATCCTTTTTTTAAAGGTTGTCCACCTAAATGGAGGAATTTTAAGGATAACTGTTACTACTTCTCTGTTGATCTTGTCGAGTTTGAAGAAGGAAAAAATCTGTGCAAAAACATGTCATCCAACATGATTATTATTAATAACCGTGAAGAACAGGTACTAAAAAAATCAAAACTTAAAATATCTCAGTATTATCTCATTCAACTTTGGAAAAGCTCTTCCTTGCTTCAGAAACATCAAAACAGAGGTTAAGGCACATTTGGTTTGCAATATTTTTCTTTAACCTTTATAAATCTGGTTCAAATGGCACCAAACAGATATGTCTTGTTCTCTGAAAGCTGTTCAATTTTATTATGTAGCATAAGAACTGAAGAAAGCATGGAATGAGAAAAAGTTATTGAACCATCAAGCCAACACTTTATACATTTCTCACATGGACTGTACACGACACACTTAATCTTTGAGGAAATGTTGTTGTTCTTCCTGTCTACTGAGTTTTATTTAAGCAAAACCTCAGAAGATCTTATGAATCTTGCATTGTAATATATTTATTAATTGCTTTTCCTGGTGACATCACCAAAGTTGAGCAGTTCAGAAGCTGTTACATTCCATCAGCCTCTAGACCAAACTTTATAACCCTCAATCTCATTCCTAAGCATGTCTTAATAAATACATTCGCTATTTTAATTGAGCCTGAAACTCTGGGACACAATCCTAATGGTTAGAATGGCATTGCGCTTTCTGGTGCCCTCCAGTACTTAGCTCACCAGAGTTTGCAGGTCAGTGGCAGGGTACTTAATTTCCATGGGGAGGACATGTGTATCTCCAGATGCTGTTTGCTTCATGCAAGAAATAAATGCTTACATTTATAAAATGCTTTTCACAACTAGCCAAAGTATCAAATTGCTTTACGGCCAATGAAGTACTTTTCGAGTGTAATAAGTGTTGTAATGTAGTAAATGCAAGGCAGCCAGAAAACCTAGTGCCTGCCCATGATTGAGGAGGGTAGGGATTACCAGGCCTCCTTCCTGCAGAAAGAACCATTTGAAATATTTTGAAGAAAACAATTAGCATTCCTGAGGGTATACAGGCTGTTTTCGGGGTCAACATGCGCAAGTCAGGAAGAATCAGAATGCATACTCTTGAAAATGTAATTTTTGGAATTGAAGTTACCATGTCATTTTCATTATCCAGGCAATGCAGCAATACAATAGTAACACTTAAATCTAGGATGACTAAGACATTATAATACAACTTTACAACAGTTATGCTAAGGCTCCACAATGCACTGGTCAAACCAAACTGAGAACATTTCAGTTTCATTCATCACACTTATATTATTATGATCTTGAGGGAGACCTTTAACTTTTAAAGAAGAGATTGGAACTCCCAGTTATTAACTAAAGGAAATTATGGCACAAGATTTCATATTTTAAACAAAAACTTTCACTGTACAAGAATTAAACAAAGCAAGTACGATTAATTTAACACCATGTTTCATAAACCCTTATTCTTTAAACCCAAAGATCTTAACACATTACTTCCTGTTATGTTTTTAACTCCACAAGAGCTCTCCTAAACTTCCCAGGATATTGAGAGTTATTTCACTTCTCCTGGAACAAAACCAAAGTGTGCCACAACTCTTAGGAATTCACTTTGATTCTCCTCAGTGTTCCTGCTTTTCTCCGAGGTATGAGATTCCTTGGCATCCTTCTACTAGCATTCAGCCAATCAACCCCCTAATTCTCTTTAAGTGCATTACAATTGTGGACCCCAATATGGGCTTACTATCTTCTTGCAGCTCTTGGCAGATTTCTCTTTCTGCATGTCTCAAAGTGGCTTCCAGGCTCCAACTGCTTTTGTCCTGTGAGAAAACTTACAGATAAACTCAAGATACAAATAGTAGCTCCCTGGATAGCCTATCTCCATGGTGGCATGAAATACTCGGGATGTTTCCAACAGAAATGTAAATTAATTATCTTTTCCCTTCAAAATAACCCTTTGATTCTGGGACCAAAATGAATAATATATATCTCTAATGGACATAATGGCCCTTTTACTAGATTTACTGGTTCTATCACGAAAGCTAGTGTTTGCAAGTTGCTTTTAGCTTCTTTGATCTGGTGGATTATACAAATAATTGAAATCTCCCTGGTTTACATTCCAACTTCAAAGCTTTTTCTAAGATGTCTGAATACAAACTGGCTCCTCCAGGTAGATCCAAAATAGCCATTATAATCCTAGGTATGAATACCTTTTATCACCATTTCAGCCACAAAATAAAACTTCGTCTTTGAACTGTAACCACCCCAGATCTGTTAAAATTGGAATTGTTCACCAGCTTCTCAGTCAAACCTTTCCATTTATCTACATTTAAAATCCAATTCCAAAACTAAAAGTTATACCTCTGAAACATTGAATTATGAAATTAAACATTTTCACCGTAATATATACTTGTGTCAGAAGAGATAAAGACAAGCAGCAAAACTGAAATTTATGAGTATGATGAAGAACTAAGCAGCTTGATCATTGTGGTTAGAAAAAAGTGGTGAAATGGGTTTTATATACAAGTATTTAAATGTGAAGCACAGTTGAAGTAAACCCAAATTATTAATTCAAAATATGCCAGGTAAATGGCATCAAAGAACATGAAAAATGAAAAGCAAGTTTAAAGTGTTCTAAAAGTCATCATTGAAGAAGGTTAAACATTTGCAATGGTCTGCCATGAAGGCAAATAGAGTAGAGCATCTAGGTTATGCAATAAACACATGGGCCATAATTTCCAAGCTCCAGGGCATCATATTGGCAGGGTACCCCAAAGATGGGCTGGAGAATCCCCTTCAGGAGTTCACAAGTAAGGTTTGCAAGGCAATTGCCCGGAAGTGCAGGCTTCCCTTGCACTGACAACCATCCGAAAATGCGATTTAAATCGCAAACTTTAGAGGGTTCTGACTCGGTTTACATAAATAGTTACCCAGGAAAAGTAAGAAGAATTAAAACCTCTTCTAATTTCTGGGTAATTATTGTACAGTCCCACACAGACCCCTCATGGGACTCTTCCCACACCCCTGACTACTGACCCCTATAGGATTCCCTAACCCTCAGGGGTCTCCCCCTGCATCCCCGACTTCCCCCTTCATGGGACTCCCCCTACCCCTAAGGGATCATACCCCCTGACAGGAAATCCCCAACCCATGGAAATCCCAGACCCCCACGGGGTCTCTTACCACCCCCCCCCCACAGCAGGCACGGCTCTCACTGCCACCCCTGAGGCCCGAACCGATCTGACATACCTCCCCCTCCTGAGGTCCAAACCCCCACCCTCCCTGAGGTCCGACTGACACCTCCTTGAGGCCTGACCTGACCTGAGGCCCGAACCCCCGAATTCTCCCATTAAGGTGCAACAGTCTCAAAGGGTTAAAAAAAGGTAGGCAGGATGACTGATGGATTGCTACAGAATTAGGTAACAAATTGATGTTGGTATGTTTTACCACTCAGTGTAACAGAAATTCTTTTTTAATTTAATATAGGACTCTCTACCTTTTTAAACTGCTGAGGGAAACAGGCATCTGTATTACCGAGCACTTCCTGTCCTTCTCCCACCCATTGTAAATTCACAAGCAGTCAGGCAGGTCACCCAAGATGGGGTGATCAAGGGAACTTCATCTGCAATTGGTCAGCATATTGCGAAGTCCATCCACCAACATAACACTCACAGTCCTTGCTAGAGGAAAATCTGAGCTTGGGAATTAATAACTAATCACAAAAGAATAACCAGAACATCAGCTGTTCTGCAAATTGAGCATGTTGACTTCCGCTTTAGATTTTCTGGCCCTTCTTAACAGCAAGAAAGATTCGGCAATACAGAGACAGAACCTCACAAAACTGATGCAAAAGGTAGTAATGTCAACCCTGTTGCTGTCTCATAATCATGAGACAAACTCTTAAAAATTAGAAATTTGGTGTGAAAATTGTGAACGACAACTTTTCTCAAATATAAACCAATTTGGATTGACAGTTGGCTTATATCCTCATTAGTGGCTTATTTAGTCTTTAACAGGTCATAATTCTTTCAAAATGCTACATTACTGCATCTAAAAATGCTTTGCAAAAAACAATTACTTAGCCTCATACACAGAGCAGGTGGATTCCAAGCTGTACCCTGACAGAGCATCCACACACAACCACTTCCTGCGTGAGTCCTCAGTTAGTAACTGGGACTAGAAACCTTAGCGGTTTTAATTTCAGAGGACTGTCCTGTGATAAGAGACTGATAAAATTGGGTCTATAGTCTCTGGAATTTAGAAGAATGAGAAGTGATCTAATTGAAATATACAAGATTCTGAAGGGACTTCCTGGCCTGAATCTTCTGGGCGGGACCTGCTGGCCGACACATAAAATGACGCGCGGTGACATCGGGCGTGCGTCCTGTCATCACTGCACGTCATTCAAATCTTCAGTTCGGCGGGCATACACCTGAGTTGGCTGCACGCCCGCCAAACTGTCAAAGGACTATTAAGGCCATTAATAAGCTAATTAAGCTGGTTGTCTAGGCTGCCTGTCCAACTTTAAAGCTGGCGGGCAGACGAAGAGCCCAGGTGGCCTTCACATCTATCATGAAACCTCATCCATGAGCAGGATGAGGTTCCATGAAGTTTTTATAAATTGAATAAAAATTTTTATTAGAATTCATTGACATGCCCTAGCTCATGTGACACTGTCACATGCGGGGACATGTCTGAATATTTTTTTTCTTTATTTCAACTTTTCATAATCAAACTAACCTCCCTGAGGCAGCTCTGTGCCTCAGGGAGATTTCTGTGCTCTTTCGCGTGCTTAATTGCCCCCCCTCCCGTAAAATGGTGGTGCATAGCCAATCATGGGCAGCGATCGGCTGCACGTCTGCCCATGCCCGCTCCCACTCAACACCCCCTGATGGGGAGAAAATTCTCCTTCATGGCCTTAAACTTTGAGAGGTTGTTTACCCTCGCTGGGGAATCTAGAGCACAGGGGCACAGTCTTATTATAGGGACTGAGGTGTGGAGAAATTTCTTCACTCAAAGGTTGTGAATCTTTGGAATTCTCTTCCCAAGAGGGTTTTGCATGCTCCCTCATTGAATGTATTTAAGCCGAGATAGATAGATTTTTGATCTCAGGGAATCACTGGATAAGGGAAATGGGTCAGAAACTGGATTTGAGGGAAAAGGTCAGCCATGATCGTATTGAATGGTGGAGTAGGCTCTATAGGCCATATGGTCTACTCCTGCTCCTATTTCTTAAGTACTTATGATTCTGGTATCCTTACCACAAACCTAACCCAGATCTGAAATTGCAGCACCGGTGCCAACTTGCATTTATATAGAGCCTTTAAATATAGTAGTATAGACAAGATGCTTCACAGGAGCGATATTAGACAGAATTTGACACCAAGCCACATAAGGAGATAGCAGGTCAGGTGACCAAAGACTTGGTCAAAGGGGCGAGTTTTGACTAGTGCCTTAAAGGAGGAAAGATGAGGTAGAGAGCCATCAATGTTTAGGTAGGGAATTCCAGAGCTTAGGGCTTTGGCAGCTGAAGGCACAACCACCAGTGGTGGAGAGTTTCAAATTGGGGAGGTGCAAAAGGTCAAATTAGAAGAACGCAGATATCTCCAAAGGTTGTGGAGCTGTATCAGAGCAGCTGATCACAGTAGCCCTACAGCCATTTAACACCCCAAGGAGCATGAATTGGTTGGAAACTGGACTTCCGCCCCTCACTCAGGCAGAAGTCCTGCCTCAGAAAGCTGCCAGTCAATCTAATTGGCCGGCAGCTCTGCAGTCCCAGCAGCTCCAATGGCAGCAGTGGCCAGGACTGGGACTACAAGCAGTCCCCAGATTCTAGAACCCGGAGTCAGGACCAGGTAAGTGCAGGGGGTCTCACAGCGAGGAGAGGGTGTGAGACCCAGAGGTTGAGGAGAAGTGGTTGGGGTCTTGATAGAGAGGCTGGGGAAGTGAGCACCCACATGGGACAGACATTGGGGGTTGTATCCAATGTGGAAAGGGGGCCCTTGAGTGAGGCACTGCCACTTTCCCACCTGAGGCCTGAGCAGGATGACCTTCTGCCCTTCCTCCCTGCCCCTGAACTCCTCCCACCAGCCTCAAAATTGAGGCTGGGGTGGAAGCGGCTCTTAAGTGGCCAATAATTGGCAACATAAGGGCCTTTCTTGGGGTGAGGCCACTCTAGCGCTTAGCCGCCCATGTAAAATTGCAGACAGGTTGAGGGAAGGTAGGAGGATAGCCAGATGACTACCTGGGAAGCTTAATGCCCCCACACCCCCCATCCCTAACCCGCAAACTCTCTGGTGGGGACCATAACCTCTACTCTAGGTAACCTGGCCTGATACTAAAAATGGGTATAGAAAAAATATTCAATGTTCAGAGAAAGAAAAGGTGGAATGGATTAATAATCAGACAAAAAAAAACAGCCTGCTTTCATAAAAGGATAAACATTTTTTGCAAATCGCAACTCTTTCAGGTTGAGGATGCTTTTTTAACTCATTCGCTTACTCCTTGGAGGCCTATATGAAGTGCTGGGGTTTTCAGCAGGTGCTTTTCTTGCCCTGTCCTTAGCCTTCAATATACCTTAATTTTTTTTAATGTTGCTGTTCAGCTGAAAGTGCAACAGAAGGGCTAGTGATGGGAAAAAAAACATTAATTTGCATTAGTATGCTGACAGAAGACAGATCTTTTTTACAGCCAGTAAACAATATTTTTATATCAACAAAACCTAAGTGAAAGATAAGTGAAGTGCAGAGCTCTGGTGAGGTATTTAAGTCTGTGGCTACATTGCTTGGCCTTTTTTTCTGCTTTTTACCTTGCAGACACTCCCTCAGGTTAGATACATTCAGAGAAAGAATTAAGAGTTCAGGTTTTCTCAATCCCATCTCCAAAAACTTGCTTTCGGCCAGTAATCCTGACTTTACCCCAAGTGGCCCGCATGTGGTAACCAGGCAACCACAGGAGCACAAGCACAATGAAAGCATATGTCTGCAACACTCCAAACCACCCAGAATATGCATGGAGCAGAGCAACCAGGGAGGGGGCTGGGCTTCAGAAATGCACAGGGTGTAGCAGGGTGCTTGTCAGGGATGCAACAACTTCTGGAGCGCAGGGCATTTTGGGTATGCAGGCCACCATTGATAATTTAAGTAGTTATAATATCAGAAAACAGCCTTCGGTATCATAGCAAAAATCTTGACATTTCAGGGCCCTCTCATGAAATCACGAGCGTGGCCCAATTTTACTTCAAAGTCACGTCTCTCGCAACAAGCTCGTGAAAGTTGGCATGTCTCCAAAGGTGGCTTCCACCTTGGTCAAGGTCACCATTTGGTGGCGACTGACTGAGTCAACTTCTCAGTTTATAACATGGGGTACCATAATTTTTATCAGTGTTCTGGAATTCATATTTATTCATATTTCAGAGTTCTGACCTTTTTTGGCAAAATCCATTGGTTTATGATGACTAGATAACTCGTATTCTGTTTTTCTTATACATGATTATAAAATTTGAAATAAGTTAAGGAGTCACATTGCGTAATATTCTCCATTTTTTTGTGGGAAATCATGGGCGGGATTTTCTGGTTCCGCCAGTGGTGGGCATCGTCATGGGCAGGACGGGAAAATTTGGAAACCGGCCAAAATTGTCCTGTTCCAGCCCATAAATCAGTAGCCTTTCCAATAATTAATACAAGGTTAGAATAAGTTATTTTCAGCTATTGCTTTTACAAGTACACGGCTACCTTTGTTGCTTCAACTTCATGTTCAATTTAATGCATGATAAATATTCCAACCAAAGCCTTTTTCTTTTTCTGCCTTTGCTGATGGATTCCATTCATCATGGATATGTTTCACATTTCCTTTTCCAATTATAAACCATTACTCAACCCACTGGCCTAATTGGTCCAATCATTCTGACCACAATGTTAGTGTATGACTGGCTTGCCGTGAAAGGAGGTATTTAATCCAAAAGCAGGTTGATAAATCCACAATTTTATGGGTTAGAATAGGATTTTTGCATGTCAACTTGTTTGTGTTTACAAGCACAACTAACAATGTGACACATCACTCACCTGCACTCCTCCAAGGTAAAAACACAAGCAAATATCAGCTAACCAAAGCACAACTTTAATGTAATAAAATATTTCTGGCAGAGTCTTAAGAAATATTGTGCAAAATATTGAAAATGCTAAGTAATTGTTTGATGTTCTACATAACATATTTATTTACAGTGCTAATAAGTTGTGTATTGGCATTACAGCAATGGGTGAGAAAGCAAATAAATGGAATAAATTACTTTTGGATTGGCTTGTCAGACACTGAGGAGCACAATGTATGGAAATGGGTGGATGGAACCATTGCAGAATACACGTACGTGTACATTCTACTATAACATTTAATAGTGCTAAAGGTTAAGTAAGAATTATCAGTTATTCATGTAAATCTAATTAACAATTTGTTCTAAAGTTAAGTATGCTGTGGCTTATGACATTCATACTTTGTACCCCAATTCTGCTCAAGTGATAGTAAAAATAAATGAATGACTCAGCATGTTTATCCAGTGAGTAGCTGAGCCAAAAGTATAACTTTTATAAGATGCCTGCCACTGGCAGGATCTCACATGCAGCCAGTGCATATCAGAAAGTCATGGTAAGCACAATTTCTTATTAAGTGCTGGGTGCAGCAAGATCTCACTAGTAGCACAAGTCCTGCAAGATTTATTCTATAACAACAGGAAGGTTTGTTCTCTGATATTTGCTGATCTTTGCTAACTTGTAGTAGCAATGCTATAATTGGCTTCAGTGCCCCGAGTAGGATTATTTCTGCTGTTGATCTCTAACCATTGACCCCCACTGGAAATTAATGTTGCCAACTGAGGACAGGATTAGCTTTGGTCATGATGGGTGGAATCTTCTGCTCTTGCTGGTGGTGGGTTGGAAGCGCAGGGGGCATTTACTTAGGCGGGATGGCGGCATACCTGAACCTTGCCTCTTTTCTGCCACCACCAGAATTAAGTTCTTGGCAGGAAGGCCCATGGTTGACCTTCATGCCCCCACACCAAGTGAGGCCCTGATGTAGAGCATATGTAGGGCTTAGGAGCAGGAGTAGGCCATTCAAACCTTCGAGCCTGCTCTACCATTCAATTAAATATTGGCTGAATCTTATAGTACTGTTCTTTCACCTATGGAAGCGGGATAAAAATCCACCCTCAGGCAGATAGAAAACTTCAATGGGTGAATGCCCTGTGTTGTGTAGTATTAAGACATACAGAGAGGGAAGCTCCAGATTCAACCCTTTATCTGCAATGTTTAGTTTGTTTCAATCAGACTAGTGATGAGCAATGTTCCATCAAATGTTTTTGTCACACTGCCTGTTCTTTTCAATGCATAATGCTTTAAATTTTTGCACAACCACATTACTTTAAATGGGACAACTTGTGAGCATCCACACGACGTCTTAGAGGGAATGATGATGGTGAGGCATTGCAATTGACCCCAAGTATCCCTGGGACAGAGATCAGCTGCTTCATTTATCAAATAAGGATAAGATTGAGCAATGGTTTGTTGTCCCTTCATGGTTGGGTAACATGTTGACACTAGTGGATCAGTTGTTTCTCGTCCTCATCCCTGCCTGAGTGAATCCAAAGTGCTCTCAGTGCGATATCTTCACTTGCTAGAAATTGCCTGAGTGGACTGCATCATTTGCAACAGCCAAAAGCCTTGATTGGGTCCTCTGACTATGGTGCAAAGACCTGATACTGAAGCTGGTGGCCCTGCATTTTCAAAGCCTGCCAGGATTCATTCCTTGTCTATTTTTGGATCTCATTTTCTGAGGGGGGCTGCGGCCGACTTTCTGTGGATACTTGTCTTTGCAATCTGGCCATCACCAGCTGAAACTCAGCCAAATGAGACATGTTGACATCACTCCCACCACATTCTGCCAAATCAATTTACTTCACATGATATCAAGAAACGGCTGAAGGCACTGGATACTGAAAAGGTTATGGGCCCTGACAATATTCCGGCAATAGTACTGAAGACTTGTGCTCCAAAACTTGCCAAGCCCCTAGCCAAGCTGTTCCAGTACAGCTACAACACTGGCAACTACCCGGCTATGTGGAAAATTGCCCAGGTATGTCCTGTACGCAAAAAGCAGGACAATCCAACCCGGCCAATTACCACCCCATCAGCCTACTCTCGATCATTAGTAAAGTAACGGAAGGGGTCATTGACAGTGCTATCAAGGGGCATTTGCTTAGCAATAACCTACTCACAGACGCCCAGTTTGGCGTCAGTGCCACTCAGCTCCTGACCTCATTACAGCCTTGGATCAAACATGGACACAAAAGCTGAGCTCCCGAGGTGAGATGAGAGGGACTGTCCTTGAAATCAAGGCCACATTTGACTGAGTGTGGCACCAAGCAGCCCAGGCAAAACTGGACTCAATGGGAATCAGGGGGAAAACTCTCCACTGGTAGGAGTCATACTTAGCACAAAGGAAGATGGTTGTGGTTGTTGGAGTCGGTCATCTCAGCTCCAGGACATCACTGCAGGAGTTCCTCAGCCCAACCATCTTCAGCTGTTTCATCAATGACCTTCCTTCCATCATAAGGTCAGAAGTGGAGATGTTCACTGATGCATAATGTTCAGCACCATTCGCGACTCCTCAGACACTGGAGTAGTCCACGTCCAAGTGCAGCAAGACCTGGACAATATCCAGGCTTGGGCTGCCAAGTGCCAAGTAACATTCACGCCACACAAGTGCTGGGCAATGACCACCTCCAACAAGAGAGAATCTAACCATCGCCCCTTGACATTCAACGACATTATCATCACTGAATCCCCCACTATCAACATCCTGGGGGTTACCATTGACCAGAAACTGAAATGGACTAACCATCTACATACTGGCGCTACTAGAGCAGGTCGGTGGCTAGGAATCCTGTGATGAGTAACTCACCTCCTGACTCCCCAAAGCCTGTCCACTATCTACAAGGCACAGGTCAGGAGTGTAATGGAATACTCCCCACTTGCCTGGATGAGTGCAGTTCCCACAACACTCAAGAAGCTTGACATCGTCTAGGACAAAGCAGCCCACTTGATTGGCACTGCATCCACAAACATTCACACCGTCAACCACTGACGCACAGTAGCAGCAGTGTGTACCATCTACAAGATGCACTGCAGGAATTCACCAAGGCTCCTTAGACAGCACCTTCCAAACCCACAACCACTACCATATAGAAGGACAAGAACAGCAGACAGACGGGAATACCACCAGCTGGAAATTCCCCCTCCAAGTCACTCACCATCCTGACTTGGAAATATATCGCTGTTCCTTCAGTGTTGCTAGGTCAAAATCCTGGAATTCTCTCCTTAACAGCACTGTGGGTGTTCCTACACCACATGAACTGCAGCGGTTCAAGAAGGCAGCTCACCATCACCTTCTCAAGGGCAACTAGGGATGGGCAATAAATGCTGGCCCAGCCAGTGAAGCCCACACCCTGTGAATGAATTTTTTAAAATTAACAAATCATTTACATGAAAGCAAGGTGAAAACCTGGCATCATTGGTCTCTACTCCATGTTCCTTTGTTTTGCACCAGGGAAATAAGAAAACCTGGGCACAAAGCAAAAGAAGTTGTTTGGATGTTTAGACTGACTGTTTTGTGAACAGTAATATACAGAAAGATTGCTAGTCCATTGCAACTATTACCTCTATGAGTTCATGACTTTAAGAGAGGAGTGAAATTTGGGAGCAAAACAAAAGCTTCACTCTCCATAACTTTATGAGGAGAATACATAAAGAAAACTTGTAAAGGCAATGTGAATGAGAAAGCTGCTACTGTCTATCTGTATCAAGCTTTCAAACTGAACATAATTGCTTCTTGTAAAGTGATTCCTTGATTCAGACTTTCCACCCATATTTCCAATGATGGAATTAGGATTGTAAGTACCACTGGCCATGGCACTGAGATATTTTGCATGTCCAAGTTTGTGTTTTGCAAACAATTAAAGCTTATTTTTGAAAGGAGCATTGTACCATATTTAAGATTACTATAGGAGGAACTTTCAGAATTATAGTGAGCTAACCAACACAGGATGGATTGGCTGGGGGAGGGGGATGATTTAATTCCTAAAAAAAAAAGGGAAACCTGACCCCCAACCCATCACAGACACGTCCATTTCCAGTTTAACCATGACAGTTTGGGGATTGGGCGACTAACCTACACTCAGGAGGTGGGTGTGGAATTATAATATTTAAATGAGGCTGCGTGCCTCAGAAAGGGAAATGAAAGCTGCTGAATCCAGCAGATAACTGCTTTTCCAGCACTGCTCGTGGACCAGGAGGAGCAGGAGTGCTCCCTTTGGCCCCACATGTTTACCTGTCCAGATCTGTCACCCTCCCTGGAGAATGACCAATACCTGTAACTTGCTACCCAACTTTCCGTCAGCTGCAATCGATTATCCAAGCCGGTGATCGGATTTCTTTCCTCATCTGCAATCTCTCCATCCCTCCCTCCTCCTCTCCAATCCTTGACTGTGGTTTACTACCCAACAGCTAACCAGCCTCTCAATCTGGTTGGCTGCCAGGCAATAGAGAAAAAAATTCAAATGGGGTCGTGCCGATAAGTTTGGCAGGACCTCCAAATTTTTGTGTTTCTGTGTTTTCTGGTTGCGAAAATTTCCCCCATTCCCCACTTCCCTTCCTCCCCATAAGTGCCGGGATTGTTGTCTCCAGCTTGCAGGTGGCAATTGCATTGTCGCTTAGCAGCCACAACTTGTGAAATTTCTGTGGATGTTTTTATGCAATCATGAACAGAGTTCTGGCCATTTACACCTGGGACTGAATTTTCCCCATGGAGGTGGAAAACAGGAGTCTGAACAGTTTTCGGGTCCCGAACCCACTTTAGATAGGAAACTGATTGAAGTTAAAATTCTTGTCTGTGAGCCCCCTTAAGTGGCCTGGAGACAAGTTCCCATTCCAATGAGGCTGCGTTTATTTGTGCCACAGTACTAGAGGGAGCACTTCCTGCACTTGTGCAGATGCATTGCCAGTGACTGGGTCATTGCAAAGCTTGACATAGACAGGCTAGTACCAATAGCAGCTTTCTCATTCAAAACACCTTTACAAGTTTTCTTTATGCATTCTTCTCATAAAGGTATAGGGAATGAAACTTTTGCTTTGCAGATTGCTGCCTGCTCGAAAATGAGTAAAGATAGTAAAGAGGATCCAACACTGTTCTGGTTCCTCCTCGTGGCCCCTTGCCACTTTCCGCACCCCCCCCCCCCCCGGCCAAACCCCCTGCAGCCCCTCGCCACTTCCTTGCATCCACCTTCAGCCCTTTGTCGCTTCTCATCACATCAACTGCTCTCTCCTGTTCTCACCTTAGCCCCTCCGCTGCTGGCTCTTTTCCAAAACAAATGGTGAAGAGTGGAGGGAGAAGCAAAGAAAATGGTGAAGGGCCATGGGAGGGGGTGAGGAAGAGAAGCAGCGAAGGGAATGGGAGGAAGTGGGAGGGAGTGGGGGAAGCAAGCTTGTGGCAAAGGAAGCAGCAAAGGGCAGCAGTGCCATGGGGGAAGCAGGGGGAGCGGTGAGGAGCTGCGGTGCCATAGGGGGAGCAGCAAAGGGCTGCAGTGCCATGGGGGAAGCAGGGGGGAGCGGCAAAGGGCTGCAGTGCCGTGGGGGAAGCAGAGGGGAGCGGCAAAGGGCTGCAGTGCCATGGGGGGTAGCAGGGGGGAGTGGTGAAGGGCTGCAGTGCCATGGGGGCAAGCAGGGGGGAGTGGCAAAGGGCTGCAGTGCCATGGGGGGTAGCAGGGGGGAGTGGCGAATGGCTGCAGTGCCATGGGGGGAAGCAGGGGGGAGTGGCAAAGGGCTGCAGTGCCATGGGGGGTAGCAGGGGGGAGTGGTGAAGGGCTGCAGTGCCATGGGGGGTAGCAGGGGGGAGTGGTGAAGGGCTGCGGTGCCATGGGGGGTAGCAGGGGGGAGTGGTGAAGGGCTGCAGTGCCATGGGGGGTAGCAGGGGGGAGTGGTGAAGGGCTGCAGTGCCATGGGGGGTAGCGGGGGGAGTGGTGAAGGGCTGCAGTGCCATGGGGGGTAGCAGGGGGGAGTGGTGAAGGGCTGCAGTGCCATGGGGGGTAGCAGGGGGGAGTGGTGAAGGGCTGCAGTGCCATGGGGCGTAGCAGGGGGGGAGTGGTGAAGGGCTGCGGTGTCATGGGGGGTAGCAGGGGGGAGCAGGGTGATGTGAGGAGAAGCGGCAAGAGGAAGGAGCGGGAGCCAGCAAGCAAGCACGAAGGAGTCGGTAGCGGTTAGGAGGGAGCAGTGGTTTCAGGATGCAGAATGGTGATGTAAGCCGTTGGAGAAACCACTCATGCGCAGGCGGTTATAGTGGGAGCTAACTTCTAGATTTCCCGTTCTTGTTTGGTGGCAGCAGGAGTTGCAGTGACTGAATCAATGAAAACAGGCAGGCCCTCAAAGTTGGAGAGCCAATCAGAGGTCACCCAGCTTCAGAGAAGAACCTGGCTGCAAAATGGCTGACACCAGGAATGGAGCTGCGAAGCCAGCACACTGACAGGCCATGTAATTTTCGGTCCACATCTATCCCTGCTCCCAATATCGGCAGTGCCCAAAAACTGCAGTGCCTAAATTTTCACATTTAGGGCCTGATTTTACCTCTGTGTAAATGAATAGGTTTTGCGCGAATTTAAAATTTCATTTCAAAGGAGTGCAGTTTAAGTCAACTGTCCCAAACATTTCAGATTCATTTTTGTTAAATCAACATCTCACCTAGACAGAAATTATAACTATATTAATTCCAGCTGACATATGTTGGAACCATTAACTTTCTGTTTGCCTTATGTGTTCATTTGTGTTGCTATTTTATTCCAGAAACTGGAGGCCTGGGCAGCCTGATAACTGGCAGCATGAAGGGGCATCAGAAGATTGTGCTGGGCTTGCTGGTGGTGCATTGTGGAACGACTTCTTCTGCACAGACCTCAATGGCTTGATTTGTGAAAAGAATGTTGACAAAGGTGAATGTGATGTTGGAATTTCTGTCTTAAAAGTTTTGGTTCTGTTGTTAAATGAAACAAACACTTCCCCAAGTCACAATGCTCTGCAGTTTATTCTCTAGATGGCAGTGTTTCACTTGGTGCCGCAGTGTGATAGGCTGAAGGTTTGGTTTTCATGCTATGCTGAAACAGAAGTATTGTCCTTATTTTAGTAACCTTTTAAGTTAGACTGGTCTTCAGTATTTCACCATTTCACTTTGCATTGCCCACTGCATTTTCTGGGCATCGGATGTGGAAAAGTTAGGGAGTGTTTTACAGCAGCTATGATGAGGTGACACAAGGGCAAAAGAAAAGGCCTGCTACCAGGCCTGTGGATGAACGTAACAGCAGATGGTACTGGTGAAGGAGGCAGTGTCAGCATGTGTTTTTAACTCTTATTTTAAAGCTTTTTGGAGCCTGCCATAACAAATCAAGAAAGATTGAAAAAGCAGGGGGCCTTCAAATTTGTAGCCATGACCAACTTCCTGTAAACAGCGTGACCCCTCTGCCACCTCACATCCCAGCCTAGGCTCTCGATTTGCCACAGAGCCCCCTTCGCATTGCTAATTGGCTGCCTTCAGGCTGGGCAGCCACTAAGTGGCCGTGCAATGCTTGATTTGGTTTCAATGTCTTTTGATGTTGTTGCTGAGTGTTAGTGAAGTTTCACTAATACCATTGACTTACCTAAGCTTGATGAGGCTTTGCTTCCCTTCGACAGACTTGAGATAGTCAGTATGGTTTAACTTCAAACTTTTTATTAAGAACTATTTACAAAGACCTCAGGGTAAGCGCATGATAATCAGGAGACGGACTGTTCTGCTCCCAGCTCTCTTGGAGCCTCTCAGTCATTTGACTATTGATGTCATAGTTACATAATTTATATCATCATGGTCTCATTAACATATTCATTAACCTATTACTCTACACCTCCTCACAAGTATAATCTCAAACTGCTATATTCTAATGTAAAACTATTTACATTACATCTTCCAACGTCTATAAACCAGCTGTACTGTTACAGATTCTATCCTACTTCTACTCTCTCCCCCGCTCCAAGTCACTGTCATAAATGGCTTCAATCTGCAACAGTGTTCTCGGTTCTTTTGGAGGACAGTGTGGACATATGTGGCGCTTGTCTTTTTCCTGGAAGACAAACACATTGTCGAAGTGTGACAGCAGCTTTCCACAACAGCTGGAAAATGGACTGTGATCTCTGCAATGACTGAACTGTAAGGGTTGTGAAACCTTTTCAATGAGAGACTGATGCAAGAGAGAAGCCATCAGGACATGGGCATTCGCATTCTCTTGAACAGGAAGAGGACAAACTAACATTCTCTCTGGAATCTTCTGCTCCCTCTTTGCACACTGGGAAAAGGCCTGAGAAGATGAAGCATTTGCAACTTCAACAAAGAATTTCACAGCTGTATCATTCACTGCTACATGGATCAATATCTGAGATTTGAAATTGAAGACAAGAAGAATGATGAAAATCTTCTCTTCTGCAGCAAACACTGCAAGACATGAAGAAAATGTGACTTCCCTGCTGTACTGAGGGTACCACTTTCTGTAGTTAGTGGTGATATTGCCATGCTTGCTTCAGCATATGGCTGCACTGCTGTAGGCAATGGGATAATGGTGTCAACAGAGGTAGGTTAGGCTACACCATCTTCAACAATGGAATGAATCTCCGGAACTGAATCTAGATGAAATTCCTGCATAGGACTCTTCAGCTGTAGAAGCTCTGTAACTTTGGCCTCTGATTCTGCACTGAAGGACAACTTAAGTTTGAGGGTGACTTGCCAGTGAGATTGAAGTGTGGTCTTCAGCTTACTTTCACACAAACTAATAGGCTCTACATTTTCTCCAGCAGTTTGATCCAACTTGGAATCAAACTTTTCTTTCTCCCTGGACAGTTTACTGTGGTCAGACAGTGATATACAATGCATCCCATTGGTAGGTTCAGTGAGACGAATGTACGAATTCAGCTCTTCTGCAACAAACACAGATGACTGCTCAAAAAAGACAACAGAGGCTTCATATAGTTTGGCAATGGGGCCCAAAAGTGTAGCAATCTCTAGGCCTCATCTTGCAACTGATCTGCCCTTGCAGCAATAACCACCTTGTCATGCATGACCTTTGTCAGGGAACAGCCAACCTAGGTCTAGAAGCTCCTCTAGCGATGGTCACTGTCCTCTTCAGTGCCTTCTATTTCCATGCCTTTTTGACCGTCTCTGGAAATAATTGTGAGATCTGCAGTCTCCTCCTGGGGTCCAGTGCATGTTGCTTCTATAATAAAGAATGACTGTGCAATGACTGAACTTCACATGTTGCTGCTGAATCAAAATCTGACAGTTCTTCAACCAGCTTGGGAAATTCCTCCTTGAATGGTACCTTGCTGTCTGAACTGAGACCTTATCGAGCTTCTGTATAAGACCAAGGGTGAGATTTTCCGGCCCCGCCCACCACTGCGATCGTCCGGTCCTGCCAACAGTCAGCGGGCTTTTGGTTGGGCCGCCACATCGCCTGCGGCAGGTTCTGCCACAGCGGGGTTGGAAAATCCCAGCCCAAGTCTTAGATACGCTGACCTGTTGAGCAGGGAAATTGGCTGATCCTGTAAAATGTAAAGCGTTTCATTCATTTCTTTTTCTTCATGGAAAAGAGTGGTGTTGAACTGACCCTTCACTAGGAGGTTTGTGCCTTCAGGCCTGTGTAGCTTTAATTCAGAAGGTTGGATTTTTATTCCTTTAGCCAGTTCTGAAACCAGTCCAATCTGTCCGATAAGATAAAGACTTTTGTTCCGGTACTGAGTTTAAATTTCATTCTGTAGTTTTGAGCTTCCAATTCCACAGATCAGAACTGTTTATCAGCTTCTTTGATCTCTCCCATGAAATCATCTGGCTGGAAAAGTATATCACCTATTTCTTGGACTTCAAACTATCTGGGAATACATTCTAGTTTTCTTCCCCTGAAGGTTGTTGTTGATTTACAAAATTGCTAAAAATGATCAGTCCTGCCACAGAGAAAACACTCAGCTCCCCCTGCTGGGCAGTCTTCATGGTGGTGCTGTCTATTCGCGCTATACCTGGAGCACCTAACTGCTGATGGAAGAATTTGCCCTGCCCCCTCATTGGTTTTGGCTGACTTTTTGGTGGGTAGAGCCCCTGACCTTGGGCCTACGTACTGGAGCTGGCCCCTCCTAAGCTTTAACATCGCCTCAAATTGCACCCTGGTTTGGAGCCTCAACTCAACTTGCCTAGTGATCCATTCGGCCTTCTCTGGGGTCAGATCCTCTTTAGTTGTAAAAAGTCGGACAACGCATCATCGATGAGCCAACTACAATCCAGCATCTAATCAATTTGTGTTTTAAAGCTCCGTAACCGTAAGTACTTGCTAACTAATATAGGTCATTAAGGAAGGAATTGATGGACTCCTCTGGCCTTTGTGTCCTTAGATTAAATTTTGCTCTGTCTATAACAAACCTCTTTTTGGAGCTGGTTTATTTCTCAAAGGCCCCCATCACCTCTTTGTATGATGCCACAGTTTCCTCAATGCCTTGCTGCACAAGAACATCATCAACTATGGTTTGACAGCATATAAAAGTGTATGGACCTGCTTTTTCTGAGGGTTCCCCTGCAACCCTGAAGCCATTCGGTACCTTTCAAACTGTCTCTTCAAGAGATCCCATCTTTGTCCCTACTGTGGACCTTCGATGTGTTGGAAAGGCTGTGGAAGGGTTAGTGGCTGCTCAGTTGCTAGCAACATTGTATATCTTTCACTGTCCCTTCATTGCGGTACTTTTTGTGTCAATCTTCGTCCCTATGAAGTCAGTTTTCTTCCTCCATCACTCGTGGATCACTATCTGTGGCCACAGTTTTGCATTTTCCGTCGCTGGACATTGGGAGCACCATTTTAATACAACTGCATATCATTACAAGCGCTCTTCGCTGGAAGTATCCCCACATGCTGGATCCAGACACGTCGACATGATTGCACGCTGACACGTTTCACAACAGAACATAAGCGACATGCACCTGGCAAGCTGCACTTCACTCAGTACTTCGAGGTTTGTTTGCCTGCCTTGCTTCAGGCAGCACTCGCAGTCATCATCGCCAGGCTTCGCAGACTGCACCATATCACTTTTAGGGGGATCACACGCAGGTCTCTACCTACCAGACCAGTTGTAAGGTGGGGGTGACTTTTCAACGGCTGCAGAGCTAGGGCTTCCTTGGGGGAGGGGGAGACATGCCCTCAGACAAAGGAAGAGGCTGCAGAGCTAGAGCATTACTGGGGAACACGTGTTGATCTGTGTAAGTGGCCTCAAGAGGGTGAGGGCTGAGAATGGTGTAACGGGAGAATCAGAGGCCACCCGTCAGCAAAAGTGCATATTTCCTGGGAATGCATGATTAATGAGGCGGAATTGGGACGATACGTTGCTAAAACTCCTGATTGCGGCCAGCTACTGCAATTTGTGCAAACCTGGGACGATTCCGCCCATTGTTACTGAGCATTAGTGAGGTTTCAGTAATACCATGCTTTCTTAGCATATCCAACCTTGTTAAGGCTTTGCTTCCCTTCGACATACTTGCAGTAGTTGGTATGGTTTGACCTTCCTTTAAGAACTATTTACAAAGTCCTCAGAGTAAGCACGTGGTAATCAGGAGACAGACTGTTCTGCTCCCAGCTCTCTTGGAGACTCTTGGTCACCTGATTACTGATGTTATAATTACACCATTGAGATCATCATGGTCTCATTAACATACCCATTAACCTATTACTCCTCCCTCACCGCACTGTAACACATAATCCAGGGCATTATGTGATTTCCTATTATGGACTGATTCTAATTGTTTTCATCCTTGTGCTGATTCACTACTTTACTGAATTATTTATCTTCTATTTCTTTATGAAGCTGTAAATAGACCTGTCTAGTAGTTTGTATCTTTATTTGTTGGCCTTACAGCAAAGTATTTTATGCCTCTTGAGAAAGGAGAACATGGCAGGTATCTCAGGTAATCAGTAACTATATATTGCAATCAGAAATTAATTATTAAACCTTGGCTCACTAATCCCTGCACAGCATGTATTAGGAAGCAGAATTTGGATCAGAATAAACACAATCTGCTATTTCGTTGTTTGTGCAAGGCAGAAATGTTGAGTTAAAACTCTACCTATAATGCTGCCACTGTGGTTTACTGAGCATTTTCCTGCAGCTAGATGTATTCATACTATTGGTCTTTTCACATTACAGATCAACTTTCAGGGTGATCGTCCTGATAAACCTAAAGAACATGTCCAGAGACAGTTCCGGACCAATGGCGGAGGTGGTCTTCAGTTTCAGCTCCCCGATTACCAAGGGAAGCTTCTGATCTGCATTAGGTGACAACTGTTAACCTAACTTCCGAGACATCGTTTCTTCGTGCTGGGCATCGGAACTTAAATCTTTGACCCTCATTAACTTTTAATTTGAAGTTAGCCCAAGACTTTATTCTTTAAAGAATATCTATTATTTGATAACAATTATTGTTTATTAAAGTGAAATAAGCAAGAAAATATATTACAAAATCCATATGAGCCCAATTTTTGATTTTATTTTCCATAAATACCTATGTCAGTATAAGAAAATCTATATGTTAACACTTGTGTTTAGAAATATTTACCATTCTGCATAGTAACAGCCTTACAAAGTTTTCCAGTTTTCAGGAATGTTTCGACTGAACCTTCCGTGTCTGATTTACAGTGAAATCAAACAATAATTATTCCCCTGTTATATCATCAAATAAAATAGCAAATATAAGATGTAGGCGAGGGGTTGGAATTGGATCTTATTTTGTTACCTTCCAACTGCTATAAGGATGATCTATTTTATACTTTATTAGAACAAATAAGAAGAGAGCATTGCATTATCTAATCAAATAGGCAGTCACACTGCCTTCTGCCAATACCCTCATATCCACCAGACTAATTTCACCCAGAAGCAGAGCTTGTTAAGAGAATGCTTGCAAATACAAAGGTTACAATTCAAAAGGGAAAGCAGCTAAACTGCTTTCAGACCATGAAGGAACGTTTTGACATCAGCAATAAGTTTCATGCACATCTCACAAGGTAACTCAAGTAAGGACCACTTCCTTTATAATCAAACAAAATAATTGAAATCAAAGAAACCATCTAACTATGTAAGCTACTGCCCTCCAGAAGCAAAAGAGGCTGAAAGGATAATGGAACTCCGTTACGATCCAATCTTAAGATCAGAAATGCCACCTATTTGAAACTTTTTGCCTTTAATGAAGTACAAATTTTTATGATTCTGAACTATTCCATTTTAAACTCAACTAAGGCTTTACTGTTAACAATTAACACCCTAATTAAGAGTCCATCACAACTGCAAATTAAACCTTCAGCACATTTAATTAATCAATATTTGCAAAACACTTGTGTTCAGCCATCAATTGCCGATGGCAACATACAAAACTCCTTTAATTCACATTTGCAAAAGCTTTATGAGGATAGTAATTGAACATAGGCTCTGTACTAACCTTGTTTTTTAAATTACTCTTACACAAAGGAGCCTAGATAAATTTACTTAACACTGAATTTCAAAATGTTATTCCCATTCATCCCCATTCCATAGAAGTTTTAATTAGAATTCTGATCCAACATTCACTTGATAAATTTATTTTGTACCTATTCAGATTTGATTGCAGGAAAAATAAACGTTCCCAGAGCAGATTTTATTGAAATTAAGATTACTTGATTACAAATGGATTTCAAAAGAACACTGAGACAGAGTGAATTGGGATGATAAACAAGTCACACTACAGAGCCGTGGACAACAAAGCTTTGCACCTTCAATTTTCTGATCTTAAACTTGCCATGGTAGGAAGCTACCAAGCAGAACACAGGCATTTTCCACAAAGAGGGGAGGTAATACCATTGATTTGGTTATCCTAGTCCACACTCATACAGCTGTAGTAACTGGCTACAGAGCAGCTCTGGTTCAGACTTAGGAGGTAATTGCAAGTCCATTCACTTAGCTGAAGAAAGTATGTGAAAAAGGAAAATCAAACATAAAATTAAAGAAAAAGCCATCTTTGTTACATCATTGCTGAAGTAATGAAATTTTACTGCTGTATCCTTAAGTAAAATAAACCAAATTTAACAAAATTGGGTAAGAAGTGGAATTAAATGCAAGTGCTCTTTCATGTGACAACTTTTTGAAACATTCCTTCGACAGAGTCAAACAAAGCCATGCACCATAGTCAATTTTTACTGTTATGGATAGTTTCAATGGGCTCAATAAATTGGTATGTATTACATTATTGTCGAATACATCTGTAATGACTAAATCCAAAACAAGCCCACATGAAATTGTGAAATAAAAATAATTTTATTTAAACAAGGTGTGCATTGATTGCTCCAAGTCTTTATAGGCTTCTGCATAGAAGTGGATAGAATTTTATAGCACCAAAGCAGACAATTCGGCTCAGAAGGTCCTTGCTGGTGTTTATGCTCCACCCAAGCCACCTGCAGCTTACATCATTTCTCCCCATCTAAACATCAGTATTGCCTCATTTTATAAATTACTATGCATTGTACTTTCAAACAGAATAGGTTTTTATAACTATTGATATTTTGGTGTAGGAGAAAACTATGCCATATTCTAGAGTGCTTATAGGCAAGAAATAAAGTAAAGCTCCTGGGAGCAGGAAACGAGGTAGGCAGGGGAATCTAACTAAGTGGGAGGCAAAATGTATGCTTTTCAACGGCAGAATGAAAATTGGGTTTTAGGTTGGCAGCAGGTTGAGGGAAGATTGTGCTTCCCGATGGTAAACGACAGGAACCTCTTTACTTTAGCATGTTATGCATGCTCTTTAAACCACAACTTCACCATATTAAATTGTACCTTTGGGATTTGTGCAGCATACAGGAAAAACGTGCCTTCAGATTCATGACTGGTTAAAGGCGGCTTGCAGCAAGTGAGGTGGTCTTACTGGTGAACTTGGACTGAGTAGGAGCTGCTTTTCATGAATGGGAGCTTTGTTGAACCAGGAGAAAGGAGGCATTTATGCATCGAGTTCAGGTGATGGCTATGAAAGGAGAATGGGGCATGGCTGACTGAGGGAGGGAGGGAGACGACTATGAAAGAGAAATGAGGCATGGCTGACTGAGGGAGGGAGAAGGCTGTGAAAGGGGAAGGGGGCATGACTGGCTGAGGGAAGGAGAAAAGGAAGGAGACGGCTGTGAAAGGGGAAGGGGGCATGACTGTCTGAGCGAGGGAGGGAAGGAAGGAGACGGCTGTGAAAGGGGAAGGGGGCATGGCTGACCGAGGGAGGGAAGTGGCAGCCCTATTGGAGATAGGGTCCAGCTCATTGGAGACAGAGGGAGGAAGCTGGACTGTACAGGAAGGTTAATGTCTACAGACAGTAGGTCAAGCATGGTTGTGGAGAGATCAAGGGTTATAGAGTAATTGTCAATATTGAAATCCCAGCATCAAGGGTAATAGAGAGAAGGTTGTGGATGATGAATGGCAACTCGAGGGTAATGGGAGCAGGTTCAGTGTGCTGAGGGGCTGACTGATTGCAAAGGGGGGAGCTCTACAGTGAATGATTGTTGGTTAAGGGTGGTGGGTCAAGAGTCACCAAAGACAGGGCAAAGGTGTTGGAGTGAGGGTCGAGGGTGATGGAGGGAAGTTCAAAGGTGACTGTGGGAGTGTGCAGGGTGATGCCTTCCTGTTCCAGGGTCACTGTGTGAGTGTTTATGGCCATGACAACACAAAGAGTTCTCTGGAGTACAGGTTGAGGATAAGGTTGTCCACAATGGGATGGATGAAGACAAGGATGTGGCCCTGCGAAGTATAGGGCTCCCATTGGTCAATGGTTCTCCGGTCAGAAGGGAGGGTCTTAAAGACAGTGCTGACCAGATCTTTGCCTGCCTTTTTGCAGTTCTCCTCAGGCAGACAAGATGGGTCAAGTGCACTTATTGTTTCTGCTAGCACTGGCACAACTGGGGAGGATCCAGCTGAGGGTGGTCCAGGGCTAAGCACAGCAATGACCAGGACATCAAGAAGGAGCACCAGCAGAGGGCAGGGCAGCTCAGGATGCTGGCAACCAGTGATCAGCGGCATGTCGAACATTGGCACATAATAGAAAGATTGTAGGCAGTGTAACTGTCAGAGAAGACTGCGGATGTCATGGGTTTCTATCACTCACCTATGTCAGCTCCTTCAGGAAGACCTACATCCTCAAGGATTGGGAGGCAATTCAATGCCAGTAGCTTTAAAAGCCACAGTGGTAGTGAATTTCCATGTCTTTCCAGGGCACCGAAGGAGACGTGTGGCACCTTGCAGTCAGCCACTCACAAATGCATCAGGGAAGTCACCAATGCCCTGTTCACAAGAGCCAATGACTTTGTGCAATTCACCACAGACCCAGAGAGCCAGGCAGCCAGAACTGTGGGATGCTGTGCCATTGCTGCGTTTGCAGATACAAGGAGAAATTGGTTGTACACACGTGGCGCTGAGAGCTCCCTGGGAGCAGCCAGTGGCCTTCATAAAGCGAAAGGGTTTTCAACCTCTCAATGTGCAGCTGGTGTGTGACCACCACAAACGAATTCTTCAGATGTGTGCTCACTTCCCAGGGAGATCTCATGACTGTTACATCCTCAGTCAGTCAATGTCAGGCGCCACAGCTGTTTGCTCCCCTTCAGCAACTGCAGGGGTGGCTCCTGGGTGACAGGAGATATCCACAGAAGACCTAGCTCATGACACTTCTGCGGAACCCACAAATCCCAGCAGAGAGGCCCAGTGTCACCCGTACCCCATCAAGGGCAACAATAGAATAGACTATCGGACTGCTGAAGGTGACATTCTGCCGCCTGAATCACTCAGGTGGAATGCTGCAGTATGCGCCACAGAGAGTCTCCAGCATCACTGTGACCTACTGAGCGCACAGTAAAGGGATGAGCAATTTTCAGACGGAGAGGTGGAGGAGCTGGGTGCCTACTCAGGCAAGGAAAAAGTGGAAGAAACCGATGTTCATGAGGGAGTGGATGGTGCAGCTGCAGCAGCAGATACCAGGGCAATGAATTGACATGCCGGACAGATCTGTGACCCAGATTGCATCCAGATTCCAGCCAGAGTGAGGTCCCTGCAAGATCTCTAGATCCCCTCATGAAATGTAGCTGTGTAATGTTACAACCGACATGGGAGGAGTTTGCAAATTATCAAGCTCCACTACTCCACGGGCCGTACCATGTTAAATGTTTAATTTTCTCACTGAAATGGTCAGTTGTGTACTGATACCTCTAATGCCCAGAAGAAAAGAGACAGACCATGCTGCTTTCAAAAAAATTCAGAATGATTCATTTATTTTAAATCAAAACTTCTTTTAACAAGTTGCAAGTACCATCATCTGCAATATGTGGAATGCTTTAACTACAGGTGATGATGAGACAAGTCTGTGATGGATGATAAGGAGGTGAACACCACATGCTTGCTTACCATTCAGGTTCTAAACCCCCAAAGCAACATGGGGTGACAAACATAGAAAATTGTACGTATCAAGAGTATCAAATATGCCATTACTTTTGAGGCCCCAAAATAAATGGTGTTTCCATAGGCCCACATCGCCCATCATTGATAGTCAATGAGGTGCCACCCCCTTAAAGGTCCCATCAGTTAGCAAAGCTCCAAAAATCATTAACATTCAACAGATATGAATAAAGTGCTTCAAACTATGTACTTAAATGTAACTGAACAAATCCATGAAATGATTGGATGCCCATGCCACCTTTATGTTATTGTAATTTTTGAAGTTTATATTTTCTAACACTATGCCTTGGTGCTATCCCAACATCCTCAGCTGAGGTGCCAGCGACCTGCTGAGTGCTATGCCCAATTACCTATGATGACCCTAGCAGCAGTCTTCTGATAGTCCAAGGCCAAGAGGCCTCCAGACTGTTGAGGGTCTCCTGCACAGGTGCAGGTGCAGCCTCTTCAGGCACACCTCTGGAGGCACTGGAGTCACTGGCAGAGTCAGTGGGGAGCGCCAGTGCACCCTTGGAGTGTCTGGAGATGAGGCCCCCAAGGTGACTTGCAGGCACTTCTCTCTGACAACGCGCGATGGCATCTCCCTGAATTGAGGAGGAGAAGGGTTACCTGGAGGGAGATAAAGGTGCCTCATCCCCCTCTCACCTAACCATTGCTTTATAGAGCTCATGGCCATAGTGACGGAATACAGGTCCAACCACATATCCAGCAGCCACAGAGTGTTCTGCTGGAACTGGCTCTCCATGGCGGTTGCCACCATCCCCATGGAGGAAGTCAAGGTCTCCCATGTAGGAGCCATGACAGCTCTAAGAACTTAGACAGATTCCTCCACCTTTCGCTCAAAGCCTCGGGCATCTCCACTAGAAGTCTCTGCATCTCCATCAGGTTTCTTATGGCTGTTTCTAGACGTACACCATCAGCATGAGGCTCAGCATGGGCCTGGTCTCCAGCAGTCCCCTGACTGTCAGGGGTCTCCGTCAGCTGTGGGTGATTTGTCTCAGATCTGCTCACCAGATTGTGATCTTGAGCCTAATCGTAAATGCGTAACCACTGAAATGACTGTCTCTATGCTGGTGGAGGGTGTGTGGGAATGATGTGACAGTGCATCCTCTGAGCGTTCAGTGTCATCATCCTCAGGCGTGGAGGTCAAGCTTGGTGCAGGCTGGCTCGGGTGTTTCACCTTGTTGTGAGGATCTGCAGTGGAGAGCAAATAATTAGTTCACAGTTAAACAAAATCCCTATTCCCATCAATGTATCAAGTATATCTCCTATATGCCCAATTGTTAAGACCAGTTTGGAGGTATCCTCACTGGGATCTTTGAAATCCTGGCCTCTCTGTCTGCACATGAGAATCCAACTTGCTCACTGGTTAATTCAGCTGCCTCCTCTTCAGCAGGAGTCAGTATGCAGGTGTTTTGGAGAGCTCCATTACATTATGTGCTCATTTGTCCTGCCGGCACACTGAAGGATTGAGTGTCATCCTACTCTTATGACAGCTTCTGTTCCATCCTGTGTGGTAAGTGTTCCACACCCCCACCGTCCTGCAACTGGTACAACTTTCATAGCATGAACTAGCTCCCACACATTCAGTCCACATGTTCCATCTGATACTGAGGTCTGCAACCCAAACTCTTGACCGGAACACTCTCCACTCGCACATTTACATTGCTTGATGACTTTATGAGTGTCACTTTGTAGCGACTACACAGTGCCACTTACCCTTGAGGAGCACGGGAGGTCATTCACCCTTTTGTGGTACTGGACCCAGTCACACTTTGGACTCCATAGCTGCTAACCTCCGCTACCACCTCTGTCTAGGTTGCATGGTCAGGTAGGAGAGACTTCTAGTGCAATCACTGGAAACTGGCGCTCCGCCATTCCCAGACAGCCTGGCGGAGAAGTTGCAGGGTGGCATCGCTAAACCATGGGGCTACTCATTTTCTGAGCTGAGACATGGCGGGTGACGGATATCAATTGGTGGTGGGGTAGCAGCAGTTCCATGGATCCAGGGGCGGGGTGGTGGGGTGGGTGAATGGGAATGACAGATCAGAGTGGAGGGGAATTGGGGCAGCAGTTTCCAAAATCGCTGCCTACTCACAAGCAGCAACACTGATGCTACTGAATGGCAGGGAGTGAATGTCTGTCCAGGTTCCATTTAAATATGGCTGCCAAATCTCTGACCCATGAGGTAACGGTGGGACCATCTCTGCTGCTTGAATGGCTGGAGCTCTCACCTCTGCATATCTAATTGGCTGGGTGCCGTGCAATTATGTGTAACCAGCCGTCCCACATACAAGCAAAAGTGCCGTGCACTTCCAGTCCTGCTGTCAGGACCCGTGACTCTAGCAGAAGTTTGCACCTGTAAGGTGAAAACTTAAGTGGTAGAAATTCAGGCTCACCCATAGAGGGCACAGTCCCTGCAGCCGGATAGTGAGGCCTGAGACTCCTGGGCACAGGCCTCATTTCCATCAAACTGGGGCGAATACGAACTGGAGGCTGGCGAGGGAAATTGGAAGCCGAGGACAGGAGGGTGGGGAATTAGAGGCCAGAAGGGAGAATGGAGACTGGGTGTGGTGGGTGGGGGCGCAGGTAAGATCTAAGTTCAGGTTATAGGCGTTGGGGAAAACAGTGATCGGGTGATGGAGAGAAATCGAAAGTTGGGGGCTGGGGGATTAGGAGTGAGGGTTTGGGAGTCAGGGACTTCAGGAAAATCCACTCTTGGAGTTGGGGCATCAAATGGGACATAGTCTCCTTATTTGCATATAGAGTCATAGAGGTCTACATGAGTTCCGCTATCTTGATGTCTAGGAAAGAGACAGAGCAGATGGTGCAATGAATCTCGATTTCATCACAATAAAGATAAAAGAAGGAGGAAGGGCATATAGGATGGTGCATTTTGAATTTAATAGGGCACTGACCAAAATAGAACTAGTCAAATAGAAAGGGAAAAGAAAATTTGTTAGAAATCAGAGGGTTGGATGCTGGAAGAGAGAGATGGATTGATAATCAGACAATGAATTTTTTGTAAAAGTGGAATCATCAAACCATAGAAGTTTACATCATAGAAGGAGATTTTTCATCCCATCATATTTCTGCTAGCACTTTGCTGGAGCAATTGAAAAATAATTGCACTGCTCTGCTCTCTCCTATGGCACTGCAGCTATACATGGAAAGTGTCAAAAACTTGCCCAAATATGAAACCTGTATATTAGCCTTGGAGAGACATGTGCTAGGAGTTGTCAAGGAGAAAGAAATGTTTGACTGTAAGGGGGCATCTGATCTTGGAGAAAGTTTTCTCAATGCAGGAAATGTGGACATTCCAATTGAGGTCAAGAACATTAGTAGATAAAGGAGTAGGTATGGAACCAGCAAAAAGATGAGGTGATGTTAATCAGTTTGGTATGTAAGAGAAATCAAGTAACAGAAAGAACATTTTTTATAAAAATTGTTAAGGCCAAGAAGGAAATCTGGAGATTCTGATTCAGCAACTTTACTGAAAGATGAATAGAGGATGAGAGATATGAAGAAAGCCGACGAATGGAGAGTAAGACCATAAGCAAAACAATAGATAGGATAGGATGCTGAGATAAACATCTGGTAAAGGGTGCGTGAAGAGACAGGTGACTACACCGGAGTGAGACAGAGACCAAGTAAGTAGGAAATTGGTTCATGTGGTAAATTCTGCTAAGTCCTTTTCAGGTTTAACTATAGATTAAGAATCAAGATCTGACATAGTACTAACCTTCAAGTAAGTTAGGCTAGTTTGTTAAGTAGAGAACTGCCTGGAGTGAGAGTTATCTGCCAATCACCTGAAAGCAGTTGGTTCAATTGATGTTAATTACTGTAGCAGGAAGTTAAACTAGATAGTGACTCATCAGAGGGTCTATAAAAGAGACAGGCTTTTCAAACTGCACGATCAGTATGGGACACGCAAGGAGACGCTGGAGTGAGATGGAGACCAAGACCAGTTGAGTAGTGAATTAGGTTCACATGGGAATGAGGTGTGGTATTGATTGGAATTATTCCAAGTTAATTAAGTGAATAATTAAATTAAGTTAATTAAATAACATAACACCTGTCCTGTCATTGTTACTTGAGTTGCGGCTGTGGATATGGGAGCTTTGGGACACCAAGGTGATCCATGACAAACACATCTGCAGAAAGTGTAAGCAGCTAGAGGAATTCCGGATCAGAATTATTGATCTGGAAGCCGAACTGCAGACACTGCACAACATAAGGGAGGGGGAGAAATGCCTGGACACTTTGTTCCAGAAGATGGTCACACCTCTTAGAATAGGGCCACCTGTTTTGGTCAGTGGTGAGGAACAGGAGGATGTGACTGTGAGTGAGGGAGATAATGGGACTGAGCAGACAGTGGTGAAGGAGACTCAGGCTTTGCAATTGACAAACAGGTTTGAGGTACTCATAACCTAAATGGACAAAAGTGTGGTCTGCAAGATAGATGAGCAGGCTGGCCATGGCACCATGGTACAGGAAGCCATTTAAGCAGAGGGAGAAATCAAGAATGTAGTGGAAGGAGGGGGCAGTATAGTGAGGGGGGATTGACACTGTTTTCTGCAGCAATGAGCAAGAGTCCAGAAGGCTGTGTTGCCTGCCTGGTGCCAGGGGTTGAGACATTTGCTCAGGTCTGGAGAGGAACTTTAAGCGGGAGAGGGACAATCCAGTTGCCGTGGTCCATGTAAGTACCAACGACATAGGCAGGACAAAAAAAAAACATTCTGTATAGTCAATATGAGAAGCCAGGTACCAAATTAAGAAGCAGAGTCTCAAATGTGATAAGCTCTGAATTATTACCTGAGCCGCATGCAAATTGGCATATGGCAAATAAGATTAGAGAAATGAATACGTGGCTCAAAGACTGGTGTGGGAGAAGTGAATTCCAGTTCGTGGGGCACTGGTACCAGTACTGGGGAAAGGGGGGCTATACTGTTGGGACAGTCTACTCTGAACAGTGTTGGGACAAGTGTTCTTGCATAACTAGGGCAGTAGAGAGGGCTTTAAACTAAACAAGGGGGTGAGGGGTCAAGCACGGGTAGATGTGGCAAGTCAAGGGGTAACTTCAATGCAGGAGACCATAATAGTAATATGGGAAATGAGGGTCAGAAAATAGCAGAAAGGGACAGAGAGATAAAACCTAAAAATACACCAATAGTGAAGACTAAATGTTACAAAGAACAAAAAGACAAAACTAAAAGCTCTGTATGTGAATGTGCATAGCACTTATAAGAAAGTAAATTAATTGATAGCACATATTGAAGTAAATAAATATGATCTGATAGCAATTAAGGAGATATGGCTGCAGGATGACAAGAATTGGGTCCTGAATATTTTAATGAAGCTTTTATAATGATACTCAAATTATCACATTTTTGTCTTTGCTAGATCCATTCACATTACACATATTTTATCTTCACGTTACAATACATATTGAGCGGAATTGTCCCAGATTTGCAATGAGTGTGGTAGTGGGCGGGTAGAACGGTATTCTACCCACTGTGTTGTCCCAGACCCACTGCATTACTTATGCATTCCTGGGAAACATACCGTTTCCATGGTGGGTGGGCTCTCATATGCCCGCCACGCCATCACCTTACCGCATCATCGCGCTGGGTGCCATTTTTAAAGTCCAGCCACACGCAAACATGTCAGTGCTTCCAGCACAAAACTGCTACAGGGAAGATGTCCACAAAAGGCAAAAAGACTGCAGCCCCCAAGTTCAGCAACATGTCACCGGGGCGCCTTTTGGATGCAGTGGAGGCCAGCCATGATATCCTCTACCCCGGCTCTGGCCACAGAATGGGCAGTGGTGTGACCAACCAGGTTTGGGAGGCGGTGGCAGTGGTGGTCAGCATCAACACCCTTCAAAAGAGGACAGCCACCCAGTGCCACAAGAGGATGAACAATCTCCTCAGTTGCACCAGGGTAAGTCACTCTTCTCACAAACCCATCACACATTCACAGGGCCCTCACTCACTGCCAATTCAAGGGACATCACCATTCACTCTCTTGTACACAACTTCATTGTCCTTATCTCATCCATGGGACCACTCATCACCCACACATGTCAGACATATTTATCATCTGTGCGGGAACCCCAGTTGCTCCTTCTTCCTGAGGGTGCTGCTGCTCCCTCTGCACAGCCAGGTACCTCAGTCACTCTTTTCTCCATTGTCTTTGCTCTCTGTACGAGGCGTACAGCTCGGTCACCAGGCTCCACGATCCTGATGTACTCCTCCTGCAGGATGAAAGAGAGTGACACATGGGTTAGCATGGGTGTGCTAAGAACCTGAAGGCCCCTTAATGCATCCCAGAGAGTGCTGGCCACCACTTGGATGGCCAGAGATTAGTGCGCTGCATGGCTGTCCAAAACCCCACCTTCCTCTGCCCCATTCCACCTGACCAATTGGCAGCAGCTTTGCCCATTGGACAGCATGCTGTGCTGTCAGCTCAGGCACAGGCATTCTCCTTACCTGCACTGCAAGGCTGCACTGTTAGCTTGAACCATGGGGGGAAACTGGCCCAACCGGGTTGCTGACATTGCAAGGGGCTCTGAGCACCTCCACCAGTGACTGCTCCATGGCCAGCTTTAGCAAGGAGATTGTACAACATGCCCAGTCATCTAACTGTTCTGCAGTCCACTAAAACACTCATTAGTTTGCAGTCTGTGCCCAAGGAGTGAAAAGATCTGGAGCACTTGGTGGCACTTTGATGCCTCTGCATGGCTGGAGTAGGCAGATAAGCTAGAGGCTCGACTACAATCATATCAAAGGCTGCACTTGAATTGCCTCAAGTGCAGATGAATGTTAACTTTATATAAGGTGGCTCTAATGCGTGGGCATTTCCCTTGCCCACCTTACCCCCGTCCCCGAATGCTTGTGTGCTATATTCAATCACAGGGCAGCCCTAGACCCCCCAAGTTACCTCAATTGCAGGGCAGACCTTGCCCGCCCCGCCCCCAACACACCACAAGCTTGAAGTCCAACAGGCAACCCTGGTGAGTGCTGCACAATGTTACTGTGTACTGTTGTAGGGTGGCCAAGTTGTACTATTAGTGATAGAGTTAACCTGCAGACACTTTTGAAGTGGAAACATTAAGTTTATTTACAATATACACAGCAGCAAACACAAGTGTGCTTTCAACTCCAACTCTGTCCACACTGACTGTTGAGGTAGCCTGCACTACTTGCCTATTGGTTACTACAGATAATATGATCTTCACACTAAATAAAACCATAAATATTACATTCCTCCCCCTTTAACTTGGCTATACATATTATGTTTACAAGTGCATATTTTTCAAGACAAGATAATATTTACAGTGGGTAAGGAATTTACAAGTTCAGTCTTTCAGGTGGTTTCCTGGTACGTGTGGAATGTCGCAGCTCCACAAATTCAGATTTTTTGTCAGGAACCTCCTTTTCCAGAGTTGCCTGAACATCAGGTGCTTCAGTGGGCACTTGCAGTTCTGTATCCTCAACTCTTACAGGAACATCAGACATGTCTGTCTTGGGTTGAGTATCCTCAACAGGAAATACAGACCCAGTCATGGTCACTGGTGGGACCAAATCTTGATGATTTGTCTCCCTTTTCCTTAAATGGTCCACATGTTTATGGGTGATCCAGTCTTCCACCTCCATGTGGTAAGATAGAGATCCAGTCACTGCACTTATTTCACCTGGTAACCATTTGGTCCTTCCCCAAAATCTTTCGCGTATACTGGCTCTCCCACGGTAAATTTCCTGTCACAGCTATGCCAGTCACATCTAGTTTTCTGGCTTCTCTGACTCCTTTCCACATTCCCCTCTAAATTTGTCATTATTAAGCTCAATCTCATCCTGAGTCGGTGTTTCAACATTAACTCCGCAGGTGTGACACCTGTTGTTGTATGAGGGGTAGTCCTGTAATAAAAAAGAAAGCATGCTAGCTTGGTTGCCAAGGAATCCTCAGTTAGCTTTTTCATGCCTTCCTTGAATGTTTGAACCGCCCTTTTGGCCAGCCTGTTTGAGGAAGGGTGGTAAGGTGCAGTTTTCACAAGTGATACTGTTGAGGCTGATAAACCATAGGAACTCAGCACTTGTAAATGCCGTGCTGTTATTGGAAACAACTACTTCTGGTAACCTGAGAATGACAAAACTCTGACACAGTTTCTCAATTGTATGACTTCACCTCATATACGTCCAACTAATTTGAATGGACATCGACTATGAGCAGAGACATTGGTCCCAGGAAAAGTCCAACGTCAATGTGTAACTGCACCCAGGGTCCACCTGGCCACTCCCATGGGTGTAACAAAGCTGACATTGCACACAGTGCTTCACTAAATTCTCTATTTTGCCATCCATCCCAGGCCACCATAGTTAGCTGCACTGGTCTTCATTCGGGAAATTCCTGGATGGGAACTCTGTAGTTCAATTAAGAGTGGCTCCCTTCCCTTTGGAGAAACTACCACTTGTGTTCCCCACAATAAGATGCCATCCTGGCTGGTTATTTCATGTCTTCTGTTGAAGTACGGTTTCATTTCGTCAGATATGGGCTCCTATGACCAACTATGTAGCACTTGTTCTCGTACTTGTGAGAGAACTGGGTCCCAACTTGTCCAGTTTCTGATCTGTTGAGTATATACCAGCAAGAAATCTAAGAAATTTAACAGTAAAACAAGTTCCTGTGGAACTGGGACGTGCTCATTATTTTCTTGTAAAGGCAAATGACTGTTTGTGATTTGATTTCCAGGCCTATGTACAAAAGTGTATTCATATGCTGCCAGAATTAAGACCCATCATTGTATTCTTGCTGAGGCTATGGGTGGTATAGCCTTGAACTCACTAAACAACAATAGCAATGGTTTATGGTCTGAGACAATTGTAAAATGGCAGCTGTGTACGTACTGGTGAAATTTCTTGACACCAAAGGTGATGGACAGGCCTTCTTTTTCTATCTGCGAGTATTTCTTTTCTGCTGTGGTGCGCGTTCTTGATACATAACCTATTGGCCATTTCGTGCTGTTGCCCATCCGATGAGAGAGCACTGCTCCCACTGTGTAGGGAGATCCGTCACGTGTCACCACCAATTACTTTGTCTGGTCATAATGCACGAATAGATTGGATGAGTGCAACAATTGCTTCACCTTTATGAACGCTTCTTTCTGGGGCGCCTCCCAAGACCAACGTTGGTTCTTTTTGAGTAGAGAATGCAGGGAGGCCAGCACTGTAGACAAATTGGGTAAGAACTGCCCAAAATAGCTGATCATTCCTAAGAATGATTTGAGCTCTGAGGCATTCTTTGGCGCAGATTCCTCTCTTATGGCTCTCTCTTTCTCCTCAACCTGGTGGAGGCCCTGTGAGCCTACCCAGTGACCCACATAGATTACTTGCTTCACTTGAATGTGGACTTTTTTAAAAATGCACTCCAGCTTGCAAGAAACATTTTAAGACTTCTTCTAAGTTCGTCAAATGTTCTTTTTCAGTGAATCCTGTCACCAATACATCAACTAAATGACTACAAACTGGGGAGTCCCTGCAGTAAGCTTTCCATTGTTCTCTGAAAGATGGCACAACGGAGGAGACACCGAAAGACAATCATGTATATTGGTACAACCCTTCATGGGTATTAATTGTGACAAACTCCTGAGAGGCATTATCCAACTCTAATTGTTGATAAACAGGACTCACATCAAGCTTTGTGTACATTGTCCCTCCTGCCAGCTTAGCATATAGGTCTTTGATTCTTGGAATGGGGTGCCTGTCTAGCTTAGTTACTTTATTAACTGTCAGTTTGTAGTGTCCACAAATTCGGAAGCTTTGGTCAGGCTTAAGTGGAGGGACTATGGTTGCTGCCCATTCTGAGAACTGAACAGATTGTATAAAGCCCAGTTTCTCTGTGTTAAGTTCAATATTTACCTTTTCTCACAGGGCATATGGCACCAGTCTCGCCTTCATGAAGTGGGGCGTTGCTTTCTGATCCACATGAATCTTGGCCTGCAGGTCCTGGATTTTCCCCAGTTCGTCCTTAAAGATGGTGGCTGTCTTTCTAAGTAACTTTCTAAGTAACTCTGGTAGCTTACTTGCTCTCAACAGGAAGACCTCAGACCATTCTAACTTAATCTTCTTTAATCAATTTCACTCCAGGATGCTTAGCCCTTCACCTCCTGCCACCAATAAGGGTAGCTTTGCCAATTGGCTTCCATAATGGACAGTTACTCTGCTTGTGCCTTTCACTTGAATGTCTTCACCTGTATATATTTTTTAGCTTGGCATCTGTTTCCTCTAAATTTAATTGATGTTCTCCATTGTTCAAATATCCGAAGGTATGTTCCCCAATTACAGTAGTGGAAGCTCCTGTGTCCACTTCCATTCTAACAGGTTTGCCATTTACTTTCACTGTGACAAATATTGGTTCTGTCTTTCCAACTTTCAGATTAAACAACGAATAAATCTCTGAATATGTTGTTTCAAGCTCTTCTACATTGTAGATTTTATTGAGCTTCTTTTGTTTACAAGCCTGCTTGAATCTTTCCTTGCACTGCCTCATTATATGTCCATTTCTGTAACAATAGTAGCATTTGATTTTTTTAAATTGCCAATCGCTAAAAGACTGATTGTTTCCGCCTATATTAAAATTATTCTTCAATTTTTCTGCTAAGTTATTTTTCTATATTCTTCGGCTAGTGAGGGCTCTTTCCCGCTTCTTGGAGTCTCACTTTACACCTCTTTCAACTAAGGTTTCCAGCCCAATGTGGAGGAGGGGGCCATTTTGCACACCCTGTATTGCTTTTGAGTTCTTACTGTACTTTCCATGGCCAGTGCTTTCTCTAGTTCCTTCTCGAAATCCAATAATCTTTTCTGAATAGTGTCCCCTTTCACAACGCACACTAAATGATCTCTGAGCATGTTGTTCAGAGTTGTGCAGAACTCATAATGTTCCTTTAGCTGCTTCAAATTTGCCATGTAGCATGCAATTGTCTCACCCAAGGCTCTATTTTGCAAATTAACTCTGAACCTCTGCATCGTGACTGAGGGCTTTGTTTGAAAGTGGCCTTTCACGAGGTCCACCAATTCATTGAAATTCTTCGAATCAGCACTGCATGCCATCAAACTTGGAATCAGACTGTAGGTATTGCTCCCACAAGTGCTCAAGAGGATCGCTCGTTTCTTCTCTTCCCCGGTAATCTCGCTCGCTTGAAAAAAGAATGATACGCTTTATGTATTGAGACCGGTCATCTGTGGCATGTTCAAAAGGATCAATTCTTCAAAATTGTGGCATTTTGAGAGAGGCTAACTACTTCAATTCTAACAGAGTTTGCAACCTCCAATCACTGGGAGGGAACAGTGGTGATTTCCTTCTAACTTGATTTCTTCTGTTCAATCCTATTTTACCTTCATAGTTTGTCATAGGGTAGCCAAGTTGAGCTATTAATGATAGAGTTGAGCTGCAGACACTTCTTGTGTAGAAACATTAAGATAATTTACAGAGATAAAAACAAAAAAACTGCGGATGCTGGAAATCCAAAACAAAAACAGAATTACCTGGAAAAACTCAGCAGGTCTGGCAGCATCGGCGGAGAAGAAAAGATACTTAGCAGCAACTGCAAGGGTGCTTTCAACTCTAACTCTATCTCTACACTGTCTGCTGAGGTAGTCCACTCTACACTCCTATTGCTAACTACAGATCATGTGATCTGCCTTAACAGGTATTATTCTTAAAGGTACATTACACTAAATAAAATCATGTACTCACCTCCGAGTTCCCCTCAAAGTGCAGCCCTCCAAGTACACACCTTTTATATGCTACTGTGAAACACATCAGCGTGCTTTCCTGCCGACATGAGTGGACGATCCGGCGAGTGGGGGGAGATGATTCCAGTAGACAGACCTAATAACGATATGCTGATTTATTACAATGAGGTTCCAATGGCAGGAAATGCAGCCCACCATTGGCGAGCTGAGCAGAAGATCCCAAACTGGTTTCACGGCGTTGTGAAACCGATCACGCTATATTGTCTGCTCATGCCACCAAACATGCCCAACAACAGTGAGCACGGAAAATCCCAGCCATTATTTTACATTATGCAAATTCCCTAGCCTTTTCTCTTATTTGCAAACATACAAAAAAGAAAGACATCAAATCTATCCTATTCAGTTGTCCCAGAATTATGAGCACTCACCAGTAGCCATTTAGATTGCCTACTAGAAGAGGCAAAAAAAATTTAAACATTTCCTAGGCCTGATCCTAAAAAGCAAAAAAAATAATTACTTTGGGGATGTTGATCAAAAGCAATGTTCATTATTATATTATTCCACCTTTTGTAGGCAGCAATATCAGCCTCCACCAGGAAATTGATCAGGTCCCTTGCGAATGTTTGCAGTGAACCTGTGTCCACTGCACAGCACCCAACCTATTCCAAAGTCAATGGCCCTCTGGGGGAAAGAAACTTCTTCATCTCACCTCCCACCTCCCACCCCCACCCCCACCATACCTCACCTAATTATATGCTAGTTCTGTAGCGTGTATAGCTGTTCCCTCATTCTCCCTAACATAGCTATCTTCGTCAAAAACATAATTTTGAGTCCAGTTTCAATGCTGAGAGAAAATTGTCATTATTTTCTTTTGGTTCTATCACAATGAAGAAGATTCAAATCAAATATTGATGGATCCTGATAAGACATCATGCTTTGGAACTCTTGGGAGCACTGCAGGAGTCCCAGAGTATCCCACCACCTTCTCTTATCTTTTTCAAGTGGAACCTCGCTACAATATTACTGCCCTCAGTCACATGATGAAATGCAATTCTTTTCTGTCTAAACCATGTGACTCTTTCTCAGGTGAGAAGATTATTTTTTCGCAGGAAATTCTCAATATTCAGTTCAGAAGCTGCCTCTGTCCCCCTATTCACTCAGATTCACTTTATGATGATGCAGACTGAATACAGTCCCACAGGGTTTTAATGAAGATTGCACTGAATCCATGCACCAGCTGGTGTTAAAATAGCTGACAGTTAATTTACATTATTTACATCAGCACACCTGAACTGTGGAGACTGCTCTTAAAAGAGCAGGAAACAAAATTTTGCTGGCTTGGATGCTAAAATGTGACCTATCTGAGATTGATTCAATACTATTCACTCAACAGCATTAATGTTGGGCACTATGTGCATTCAAAGCCCATAATGAATAGGATTCATTAGAATCCTGGAAGCTCGCTCTCAGTACACTTAAGCAGGTATCTGCCAGGGGGAAGCCCCTGTGAGGGCATGTGTGAAGGACACAATTTCCAGTTTGAATTACATAGGAATCATTCACATAGTTTTGGACAGTAGCCACACTCCTTGGGCTTAAAACACACAGACATTTGCAAGAGTGGCCAGCACCACTGTACCCTTTAGAAAATCGAAGGCAGACTCAAAACTAGTTACAAGTGCTTAACAAATTAAGTGTTTTTAAATAATCAGTTTCTTTCTCTCATCAGTGGATGTAAGCAAGACTCAGACTACATTAGTAACCATAAATCTTGCTCACTTGTTTACTCATGTCTACTTTATCATTAAAATTGACCATTCATCCTGATAAAACATGTTGGGACTCTTGGGAGCACTGCTGAAGTCCCGGAGTATCACACCTTATAATTTATGTTTACAATGGGGTCTTGCTACAAAGGTTAATACTACTGCCCTTAGTCAAATGCTGAAACAGCAATTCCTTTCCACCTAAACCAAATAACTCTTTCTCAGATAAGAGGATTATGTTTGGAGGAAAAAATTGCTTTAAAGACTGTTTATGAAGACATTTTTCAGGAGGTGGAAATTTAATTGAGAATAAAACCCAGGTGAGAACAAGTTGTAATTTCTGGTTGGTTACACAATCCTTTGGGAGTCAGTAAGTAGATCCTAAATCTGTTAATCCTACCTCATGTTAGAATTTTTGCAGCAAAAGAACACGTGATTTTTCCATTGATAGAAAATAAATCTGCGTTGTGTGCTTAATTAAGTCGTGTTGCATTTTGTCCTGTTCTCTATGTATTTTGCATCATGTGCAAAGCTGGCAGTCTATCAACAAGCTACATTCTTTGCTACTGGTATGCATGATTCAAATATGATTTATAATTATACATTATAAGAGTTCGGCACATCGTTTGAAGAAAACTTTAAATAATTTCCCTATCATTTTAGGATTACCTAGCCATTTAATGGGGTTTGTAAGAGCAGGAAACAAGGCGGGCAGAGGAACGTAATCTGGTGGGAACTGAAATCTTGCTTTCCCGACAATGGTTTGAGTGTGAGAAATTGTCAGCAGCGGAGTGGGCATCACACCACCCAGTGGTGGGAACCAATCTGCCATGCATTTGCATACCATGAATACTCATTAAGTTGGAACTTCACCAATTTAAGCCCTACCTTCAACATTAAGTTAGCAGGGCATAGGAAATCTTACCTCCTGCTTCCCAACAGTTTAAAGGTCAACGCAAACTGGAGGAACAGCACCTCATCTTCCGATTAGGCACTTTACAGCCTTCTGGACTTAACATTGAGTTCAACAACTTCAGACCAGGAACTCTCTCCTCCATCCTCACCCTTTTTTGATCCCCTTTTTTCTAATAATTATGATATATTTTTAATATATTTTTATATATATTTTTTTCTTTTCCCACCTATTTCTATTATTATTTTAAAAATTTATTTCTATCCATTGTTTTATCTCCACCTTTTAGCCTATTTTGATCCCCTCCCCCATTCCCCACCCCCACTAGGGCCACCTGTCATTTGCTCATCCTGCTTTCTACCCTTAATGTCACCATTAGCACATTCCTTAGCTAATATCACCACCGTCAACACCCCTTTATCCTTTTGTTTATGACATCTTTTGCAATTTCTCCTTTGCCTCCACCTTTCACTGGCCCTCTAACCAGCTCCACCTGTCCCACCTCCCTCAAACAGCTTATATTTCACCTCATTTCTATTTCTCTTTAGTTCTGATGAAGAGTCATACGGACTCGAAACGTTAATATGTTTTCCTCTCCACAGATGCTGTCAGAACTGTTGAGTTCTTCCAGCAATTTTTGTTTTTGTTTCAGATTTCCAGCATCTGCAGTATTTTGCTTTTAGCTTAAAGGTGTTGTTCACCAGATGAGGTTGTTCAATCTTTGGATCTGAGGGGAGGCCTTGTCTTTGTCTAACTCAGTGGCACAGGACAGCAAAGCTGGAGAAGCTGGATGGTCCAGTAGCAGCAAGGACAATGTGGAGGGGAGAGGGTGGTGGTTGCCAGGGCCTCAAGCAGCAACAAGGTGCAGGCATGGGGTCCAGGCTCTGGGCCTATAGGGCAGGGTGTGTTGTTGATGCAGGCTGGTCCTGTGTGTCCAAGGCAGCTGAACCAATATGGCGGGTCAAGGAAGGGTTATCAAGCTTGAGGGCAGGTCCAGCTCAAGAGAGGGCAGGTCAATGGTATCTGAGGGAGGATTGAAGAATAGCAAAGACGGGTCTAGGATGATGGAGGCAGGCTCCAGGATGATGGCATGAAGGTCTAGGGTGAAGGAGGAGGGTCAAGAGTGAGTGTCAGGGGACACTCTGGAGTGTCACGCTGGATTTGTGACCCCAAATAAATAGGAGCTATGAGGGAAAGTATTGAAGAAGCTTGCACCTCGCTATCTCTGAATGAACCCTAATGACCCCTGTGGGCTGCAAAGACCGAATTCAAAGAGAACCACATAAAGGCCATCTGCATTTTGTAAGCCAGGCCTGGTCAAGTGGAGCCTATCCATCTGCTAGGACAAAGGCTGGGACACTTAACCATCTCAGGAACCCAGACAGGGCATACACACCCTTTGTCAAAGACAAAGTGGAGAGATGGGAGTCATGTGACATGAAACTCTAGCTTGTGAAACTAGTAATATTGTCTTATGGAGCTGCAAAGCTTAATCTGCCATCTTTCCATCTACCAAGCAGCAGCACAGAAAAGGGCCTCTTCCCAGGCTAAATACCTGGCCACATCTACACTGTTTCTGCTGGAACTTCTGTACCATTGCCTACAAGACTGATTTATCTCTGCATGCCTATCGACAACTGGAAAAGTGAGTTATCCAGCAACAGTTTTCAGCCTGCCAACCTCTATGAAGGAAGACCCCATTGGATTTTGATTGTAAATTCTGGACACACTTGAAACAATAATTCTTTTCCCGGTGGTCTTTGCCCTATAAATCTTTCTGTATCCCTCTTTTACTGTATGAGTGCACAGGGGGCTACTTAGCAACCCCCTCCCGCATTTTGAGTGTGTGCAAATAAACTACACCTCTGAATTCATCCTATCTTGCTTTTGCTGTGGGGTTATTAATAGAAAATTGGATCACACCAAAATGGAGGGGTTGTGAAACACACCACCACTTATAAAGGGGGAAGCAAATCAAAACACCTTTCTGTTTACAGACAGGTGATCACAGGAGAAATCAGGGCTGTTTAAATTAATCACCCTCCTGTCTGTAACAGAAATTGGGAGCTCAAATCTGGGAAAACCCATCTGAATTTGGTGAGAGTCCAAGTTAAGACATGAGCCAAACCTAAGATAAAAATGTCAGTTGGAAGGCGAAAGGGAAACTCGGTGGCTGATACAAATTTTAAAACAGTGACTTACCACAGCAAATTCCTTTTCCCTAACACGAAGAAAATAACAACTTTTGATGCGCAAATGTTTCTTCAGCAAGAGAATGTGAATGGTGGAACTTTAGCTGCCCTTAGCACCGAACATTTGAAAGCTGTAGCTAGGGAGGTACAGTTAAAATTGCCCTGTAAAGTGAGGAGAAGTGAACTGATCCAGTTGTTGGTAGGACATTTGGATCCCGCCTTACTTATAGGGCAGTTAAATGTAGAGCCCACCCATGACTCCGAATCCCTTCCCCTAGCTAAAATTGAATTGGAAAAGCTCACATTGCAACTAGAATTTCAGGAGTGGGAAAAAGAAGCACAAGCAAGGGAATAGGTGAAAGAGAGAAGAATTCTAGCTCCAAGAATTGGAAATGGAACTAGCAGCTCAAAGGGAGAGAGAGACCAGACAATTGGAAGCTGCAAGGGAAAATCTCTCCCTACCTGATAGTGCCCCCTTTCGCCCTACGCTGTAACTACTCTCTAAGGCCTTCAAGTGTGCCAGATTCATTCCTAAATTTGAAGAAAGTAATGTGGAGTCAATTTTTGCCGCTTTTGAGAAAATATTTGAGAAAATTTTTGACAGCTAAAACGGCCATCAGATATCTGGACATTTTTAATTCAAGGGCAGCTGTCAGGGACAGTCCAAGAGGTCTACTCCATGCTGACCCCTGATGTGTCCATGAATCACGAGCAGACTAAGGCTGCCATTCTAAGTGCCTACGATTTAGTCCCGGCGGCATTTCACCAGCAATTCCGGAATGCTTGAGAATTCCACACAACCTATATCAAGTTCAAACGGCTGAAGCAAATCATGTTTGACCGATGGGTAAGATCCCTAAGAATGCCATGCACCTATGAGGGTTTGCTTGATTTGGTAGTTTTGGAGGAGTTCAGAAATTGCTTACTCTCCAACCTGCAAATATACTAGGAGGAGCAGAGAATCCTCACAGCCAGGAATGCAGCCGTCACAGCAGAAAACTATGATCTCACCCATAGACCTGGAAACTCAAGCAGACCCTTTCCAAACTATTCCCAAGAGCATTGGAGAGATAAGCAGGGTGATCCAGATAGGAAACGTCCCTCACCCAGAAAAGAAAACACAATGGAAGGCGCAAGAAGACCTTCTGCAGCCCGAAAGGAGAACTCCTGTGTTGAGGCTTTTGAGGGACTTGTGGAGGCAACAATGTGCTGGTGTGTTAGAGGTCCAACTTTATTGGATGGCAATGTGTGTGGCATGATTTGCGTTTTCAAGTCAATGCAGCATCTGATGGCCTTCCCATAAACAACATGCCGAAGAGATTCGCCGAGGTTACATATGAGCGTGAGAATGATGCGTTGCTTTGTGCTGGATCATGTCTCTATGGTGTCTTAAAGGTAAGTTCTCAGTCTAAACTATAACATTATCTCTGCACTTAAGCATGAGGGAAATTGAAAGACAGATCCCCTCAAGGCTTTTTAATAGTTTTCAGAGTAGCTGGCTATATAGGGTAAGGTACAAAGCTGCCTTGTTTGAAAAATAATACATTTATTTACTGTATGTTGTATGATGTAGTTTAGAAAATTTTCTGAAAGAAAAAAACTTATCTCTTGTTTTAATCACTCTTTAGTAGTAAAACTAATGTTGTCTTCAAACTGGGAATAAAATAGCCCATTTAAGAGTACTTTGGAAAAGTGAGGAAAAAATGTGTAGTTAGTGTGATGCTATCTCTCCAGTAGGTGGCATTTAAATGCCTGAGTAAAGCCTTAAACCTATAAATAGAAGCTGAAAAGGATTGTGCTAGTGTATGAGGGTTGGGCTGAAGGACGCAAGAATCTGGCATTACAGCTTCTCTGTTTCTGGTGCAAAGTGCTGGTAACCGGTCCTTATTTTTTACCAGTAGCACAGCATGATTGATTTGATATGGAATGTGAACACATTGACCAGAGATCTGACAGTGTACTTAGAAAATCAGGTCAAAATCAATCTGTCAGGTTCAGGGGTAGGTTTGTCTTTTGTTTTAGGATTCGGTGCTGCTTACATCTGTTATTACCTGAGCTCAGTTGCAAAGGTAAGGAAGAGGTTTATTGCATTTTATTTACCAGTTTAATTAAAATCTGCCTGATGTCAGGTCCCAAAAGCCAACAAATGTTACTGTAAATCATTTGATGTTGCTTGTTTTCTCATTATTCACATTTTAAGCTGTGTCTGCTACTTTGCCAGGAAGAGGTTTGCAGCTAAGTCGATTCCTGTATGGGATAAGATTAAGCGATTAAATCTCTGCTGCAGACATTGGTGTAGGCACAACTGTTTTGGTTTTATTGGAAAATCTCCATCACAAGTTTCTACCACTGCATTGAATGGTCAAGAGTTGTCACTTATATCTGCATAATGCACATCTCTACTAAGGTCTACACCTTCTCATGCTTTACTTGCCCCTGTGTATTATTCTGTCCATTTCATTCTTCTACTTTCTCACCCCAATATGTCAGAAGTCCCAGGCCACCCAGACAAACCATGTGTCTTCTGTTGTACTCTCTTAATCTCAATCTTTAAGTACTGATGTCTGATTTTATTTTGTAATTTTCTTTCCTCTCATTATTATTAGCCTTACTTTAATTGCATTTTCCAAACACACAACTGTTTTATATACAGTAAGATAGGCACCATCGTCATACAGAGAAATTTCTAGCTGATTTAGTTTCAGGTCAGCAAGAAATTTAGCACTGGCAGTTATTGCATTGAGAAGTTTTGAACAAATCTCTGGCTGCGTCTTTCTTCTGCATGGCTTTTTAATGACAAGGTAAATGTGAATAGGTAGGTGATCACCACTCAGAATGTATTAATGAATTTTTTTGTTTTTATTGCTACTCATACTACGATGTGTCTCGCACAACTATTCTTTATTAATGACTGTTGAGGTTCTCTCAAAGAGGATCAAGGGAAAATTGAAAGATTAACTTGCATGCAGACCTATGGATAGCAATATACTAGTAACTGTGATCCTCATTTAAATTAAGTGATTCAATAGTATATGAATAACTGCTATGTGTGACCAGCAATAAATGACAAACAATTAATAAACCTTTGTCTCAAATCCACAGTACAAAACACATTGACTCTCTTTTACGTAGAGCTGGTTTTAGATGCAATTAAGTAACTCTTGTGTTATAGTTTCTGCCCTGTGATTAAAGTCAGCATATGTTGGTGACATAAAAGGTAGTTTTCCAAATTTGTTTTCCCAGTAAGGAGTTTTGCCTGCGGAAGCACAGAATTACAAAATCCATTCTATAACTCCAAAGGATGAAACATAATTTACAAAAAAGTGAGGGGGTTTTTTATTCATTGGATGTGGCCATTGCTGGCTAGGACAGCATTTATTGCCCATCCTTAATTACCCTTGTTCAGAGAGTCAACCACATTGCTGTGGGTCTGGAGTCACATGTAGGCCAGCAGATTTCTTTCCCTAAGGAACATTAGTGAACCAGATGGGTTTTTACAGCAATGGTTTCACAGTCATTATTAGACTTTAATTCCAGATTTTTATTGAATTCAAATTCCACCATCTGCTGTGGTGGGATTTGAACCTGGGCCCCCAGAGAATTATCCTAGCTCTTTGGATTATTAATCCAGCAACAATATCACTACACTACCACCTTCCCATCTCTCATACATGGTTGGTTCTTTACAAGATTAGAAGCGCTTTCCATAGCCTTCTGTACAATTGGACAATCATGCACAAAGTTAAGTTTGTAAGTGCTGACCCATCCATTGCAAGTAGGTGGTTCTCAGTTGGTGCAGATGGTTCAGTCTCTATTCATTTCATTCAGTCAATTTTATTTCCAGTAAGACAACTGCACCTAGGTGAGTAATTATAAGCTGTAGCTTAGTGTTTGGCAATCTCCTCTCTATAAGTCAGAAGATTGTGGGTTCAAAGCCATTCCAGGGACCTGATTATAAAAATCTAGCTTGACATTCCAGTGCAGTACTAAGAGAGTATGGCACTATGGTAGGTGCTGTCCCTCAGCCGAGATGTTAAACCAATATGCAGTCTGCTCTTTCAGGTGAACGCAAAAGATCCCATGGCCCTATTTTGATAAAACAGAGAAGTTATTGCAGTGTTCTTATCAGTCAACCAACATCACTAAAACAGGTTATCTGGTCATTACCTCATTGCTGTTTGTGTAACTTTGCTATATGTATATTTGCTGCTGCATTTCCTACATTGCAACAGTGACCACACTTCAAAAGCATGTTTTTGGCTTTGAATGTAATTATAAATGGCATTATATAAATGGAAGTTCCTTCTTTCTCTCTATAATTTTGAAAAAAAACATATTTAGACATAATTCTAGAATAGATAGAAGTTTATTCATCTTTCAATTACTACAATAAGTTATGTTTTATTCCAATTTTTACAAGTTGCAATTAACTCACTGCAGTATACATTTTGCACCAATATTAAATTAAATATATTTTTAAACTTGCATAAATGTCTATAGGATCACAGCTGGTGGTCAATGTTAGGTTCATGGACTGAACCCCAGAAATAGATATGATACTTAGAAATACATATAGGGCAGGATCTTCCGGTCAGTGAGTGGATGCGGGGCCTGCTCACCGACGCGTAAAATGATGCGGGGTGACATCGGATGGAACACCCGACGTCACCCCACGTCATTTCCATTTTCAGGTCGGCGGGGGTGCAGCTGAGTCAGAAGCACGCCTGCCGAACTGTCAACAGCCTATTAAGGCCATTAGAAAACGAATTCAGCTCATTGATGGACCTGCCCGTCCAACTTTAAAGTTGGCGGGCAGGCCAGGAGCTCGGGCGGGCTTGTGAAACAAACATGAAACCTCATCCACTGGTGGGATAAGGTTTCATAAGGGTATTTAAATTTTAATGAAAGGCTTAAATAAAAATTATGGGCATGGCCCAACTCATGTGACAGTGTCACATGAGGGGACATGGCAGGGAAAATTTTTAAACTCCTTCATTATAAGTTGAAAATCAGCCGATCTCCCTGAGGCAGCACTTTGCCTCAGGGAGATCTGTGCGCTCTTTCATGCGCATGCATAGCACTTCCTGGCGAATGTCACACTTGGTGGGTCTTAATTGGCCTGTCCACGTAAAATGGCGGGAAGATTTTGCCTAATTTACAGGAAATAATCCTGCCATTCGGCCTTATGCCACTGTTTATTCTCCACATAAGCCTCTTTCCATTCCAATTACTTCATTTAATTTATAGGAGTGATGGATTTAGTTTTAAATTGCAAAGCGGCTCGCTTTACATATTCCCTCTTTTCGGGGGGTAGTGGTGGTGGGGATGGGGTATGCAGTTGGTGATGTGGTATTGACAAAGCCGGACCAAAAACAGTATACTCCATATTGTGGTCTCTGAGACTGGTGCAAACACTCAAGGTCAGCCTGTTGGGGTACAGGTGCCCTCTGTTAGAATGCAAAATTAGATATGTCCTCCTAAAGGCTGGTAGGTCAATCAATCAGCTGTAGAGACTTCTGGCAGATAGAATTCAAGGTCCATAGATTTTCACATTTTTTTTGTTATCATTATCTATTTATTGGAATAATTGATATGATGTTATGACCCAGCAGTTGGTAAAGCTGAGTTATTTAAAAATCCCAGACGGGAACTTTAAACAACTGTCATAACCTATAATTTTAATGTGTTATGTTTGAGATGCAACTCTAAATTCAGGAATCAGACCACTAGTTCTCGAGACATTTTTATATCAAATTACATGAGACATTTATTAATTTACACAAGTTAAATATATACACATGGCTACAAATTACAACTATCATAACTTAACTAATCTCCATTAAGGCAACAACAACCTATAGATTTTAAGCAGAGGCCAGGCAAAGCATTTTCACCTTACAAATTCAAAATGAGGTTCCTTTCACTTTGGTTCCTTTGCAGACAGTGGTAGGCTTTGACCTTACATTGCCTCTGCCCTGCACACACGAAACTGCTTTCTGTTATACCTAGCACATTTCATTGATTGTATCACCAGCCCCTTTGAACTCCACCTCTTCAAACAATAAAACCCCTTTCATAGTACCAGTTGTATTAGTAATATAAACATTGCTTGGTCTCTGCTAGCTAGGTGCCAGATTTCACTCCCCTTCTTGAATGCTGTTTTCAACAAAATGCAAATGTTCACTACCTCTCTTCCATCTCAAAATGAGTACACATTAAAGCACCCAGGCTAGCTGTCTTTAATCCAATTAAGACACACACACAGACTAACCCTCTATTTAAAAAAAATTCCAACATCATATACATTAATATATTCATGACATATGACAACTAAGTTTTGTACTACAACTGAGACTTAAATGTTTTATTCAAGATTCCAAGGATTTTCTTCCTTTAGTGGAAACATTCTTAACTAAATTAAACACCATTTTCCTTCAAATACACATTACCAAGGGAACAATGTTTGCCAAAATTACCAAATGGACAGGGTCATCATTGCTGCAAAACAGACTGTTCTTTATGGTGTCAAGCTTCTTAAGTGTTGTTGGGGCTGCACTCATTCAGTCAATTGGAGAGTATTCCATCACACTCCTGACTTGTGCCTTGTAGATGGTGGGCAAGATTTGGGGAGTCAGGAGGTGAGTTACTCACCACAGGATTCCTAGAGTCTGAACTGTTCTTGTAGCCACAGTATTTATATGGCTTGTCCAGTTCAGTTTCTGGTCAATGGTAACCCCCAGGATGTTGATAGTGGGGGATTCAGTGATGGTAATGCTATTGAATGTCAAGGGCTGATGGTTAGATTCTCTCTTGTTGGAGATGTTCATTGTCTGGCACTTGTGTGGAGTGAATGTTACTTGCTACTTGTCAGCCCAAGCCTAGATATTGTCCAAATCTTGCTGCATTTGGACATGGATTGCTTCAGTACGTGAGAAGTCATGAATGGTGCTGAATATTGTGCAATCATCAGCGAACATCCCCACTTCTGACCTTATGATGGAAGGAGGGTCATTGATGAAGCAGCTGAAGATGGTTAGACTGAGGAGACAACCCTGAGGAACTCCTGCAGCGATGCCCTGGAGCTGAGTTGATTGATCTTCAACAACCACAAGCATCTTCCTTTGTGCTAAGTATGACTCCAACCAATGGAAAGTTTTCCCCCAGATTCCCATTGACCCCAGTTTTGTTAGGACAAATGCTGCCTTGATGTCAAGGGCAGTCACTCTCACCTTAGCTGGGGAGTTCAGCTCTTTTGTCCATGATTGAACCAAGGCTGTAATGAGATCAGGAGCTGAGTGACTCTGGCAGAATCCAAATTAAGCATCAATGAGCAGATTATTGCTAAGCAAGTGGAGCTTGATAGCACTGTTGACGACCCCTTCCATCATTTTACTGATGATCGAGAGTAAACTGATGAGGCAGTTATTGTCCAGGTTGGATCTGTCCTGCTTTTTGTCGACAGGACATGCCTGGATGATTTTTCACATAGCCGGGTAGATGCCAGTGCTGTAGCTGTACTGGAACAGCTTGGCTAGGGGTGTGGCAAATTCTTCAGTACCATTGTCAGAATATTGTCAGGGCCCATAGCCTTTGCAGTATCCAGTGCCTTTTGTTATGTCTTTATATCATGTGGAATGAATCAAATTGGCTGAAGACTGGCATCTGTGATGCTAGAGACCTCCAGAGGAGGCCAAGATGGATCATCCACTTGGCACTTCTGGCTGAAGGTTGTTGCCAATGCTTCAGCCTTATCTTTTGCACTGATATGCTGGGCTCCTCCATCATTGAGGATGGGGATATTTGTGAAGCCTCCTCCTCCAGTAAGTTGTTTAATTGTCCACCATTATTCACAACTGGATGTGGCAGGATTGCAGAATTTAGATCAGATCCGTTGGTTGTGGAATCGCTTAGCTCTGTCTTTCACTCACTGCTTATGCCATTTGGCATGCAAGTAGTCCTGTGTTGTAGCTTCACTAGGTTGACACCTCATTTTTAGGCATGCCTAGTACTCCTCCTGGCACACCCTCCTAGCCATTCATTGGACCAGGGTTGATCCCTTGGCATGATGGCAATGGTACAGTGGGAGATATGACAGGCCGTGAGGTTACAGATTGTGGCCAAGTACAATCTGCTGCTGCTATTGACCCACAGGACATCATGGATGCCCAGTTTTGAGTTACAAGATCTGTTCGAAATCTATCCCATTTGGCATGGTGGTCATGCCACACAACATGATGGAGGGCATTCTCAATGTGCGGTGGTCACTCCGACCAATACTGCCATGGACAGATACATCTGCAGCAGGCAGGTTGGTGACAATGAGGTCAAGTATGTTTTTCCCTCACCACCTGCCGCAGGCCAAGTCTAGCAGCTATGTCCTTTAGGACTTGGCCAGCTTGGTCTGTGGTGGTGCCACTGAGCCGCTCTTGGTGATGGACACTGAAGTTCCCCACCACTACACCCTTGCCACCCTCAACACTTCCTCCAAGTGGCGTTCAACAGTATCGATTCATCAGCTGAGGGGTGTACAGTACATAGTAATCAGCAGGAGATTTCCTTGCCCATGTATGAACTGCTGCCATGAGACTTCATGGGAACTAGGGCCAATGTTGAGATCTCTCAGGGCAACTCCCTCCTGGTTGTACATCATTGTGCCACCACCACTGCTGGGTCTGTCCTGTTGGTGGGACAGCACATACTCAGGGATGGTGATGATGGTGTCTGGGACATGATTTGTAAGATATGATTCCGTGAGGATGATTATGAGACACTGCTGCTTGGCTAGTCTGTGAGACATCTCTCCCAATTTTGGCACAAGCTCACAGATGTTAGTGAGGATGACTTTGCCATTGTTGTTTCTGGTGCCTAGGTCAATGCCGGGTGGTCCATCCGGTTTCATTCCTTTTTATTGACTTGTTAATGGTTTGATACATCTGAGTGGCTTGCTAGGCCATTTCAAAGGAAATTTAAGAGTCAACCACATTACTGCTGATCTGGAGTCACATGTAGGCCAGACCAGGTGAGGACAGCAGATTTCCTTCCATAAAGGACATTGGTGAACCAGATGGGTTTTTATGACAATTGACAAATGTTTCATGGTCATTATTAAATTTTTAATTCCAGATTTGTATTGAATTCAAATACCAAAATCTGCTGTGGTGGGATTCAAACCCAGGTCCCTGGACCATCATCCGAGGACACTGAATTACCAGCCCAGTGTCAATACCATTACACCACCACCTCCCCTTTGTTGTGACCAAGCGAAGAGGTTGGAAGTTAGGGGAGCCAGCTCATTCCTCCTCACCCAGTAATAACAATTTACCCTCCTTAAGCCCTCCAATACAATTCCATATTCTCTCTTCTTCTGGCACCTCATTCTGTAGTTCACTTAGTTCATGGTCAGATAGATCACAGAGGTTGAAAACTGCCTGGTCCAGCCTGAGAAGGCTGCCTAGAAGGGGATAGTTTGCTAATGTTTGTCTTCAATTCTACCCATATCAGTTCCAAGGTAACCAATGCATTTCCAAAAATAGTGCTCTTCATATCTGTGCACAGACACCTCTGAAGTATCGCAAGATTCCTCCTTAAGCACAGGATAACTTTACACATACTTACTGATGATACTCAGCTCTATTGTTCTGCCACCACTCTGGACTCCATAATCATCCTGTGTGATCTAATGTCTTGTGGACAACATTAAATTGTGGATAAGACAGTACAGCCTTCAACTGAATATCAGAAAGATTTTAGTTATCTCATTTGGCTCCCAATGACAAACAGCACTCATGCTTTTGCCCTTGATTCCATCCCCTTTCCTGGCTCAGGCTGAACCAGATGGTTTGCACCCCCAGGGTTGTGTTCTAGCTGAATTTCTAACCCAATACCCTATCCATAAATGCTTAATTCCATTTTTGCAACATTATGCACCTCCACTTCTAGCTCACCCACATGCAGCTGAAGCCCTTATTCATCATTGCCTCTAGAAAGATATCCATCTCACTGGCCTCACAATCACCAACCTACATAAACTCCTACTCATCCAAGGCTCTGCCAATTGCATTCTGTTCCACAACAAGGAAAATAGTTTCCTTTGCTTTCCTGCCATTTTGGCAGTAACCCCAGAGAAGCCTTGCAAATGGATATAGATCAGAAGAATTCTCCTCCCAATGGAAATTTCTATTGGAGGAACACCTCACCCAACACTCTTGCCATCAGCAACTACCTATTCCACAAAATATTGAGTTCCAAACAATTATCTTCATTTACAAATTCCTCTCTAGCTTTGCCCCATCTTATCTCCATCATTTCTCCAGCCTTGCCCCAGTATGCACCCCTCAGTTCTCCAACTCTGGCCTTCTGTGCATCCTAGCATCCACTCAATCACTATCAGTGGCAGAGCCTGCAGCTATCTCAGCCTTATTCTCTCGAAATCCTCCCTTGCACTCGTTTCTTTGCTTTCAAAACTCCTCTTAAAACTTCTTTTTAAACATCCATTCGATCACCATTTTAAATCTTCCATTAGTGACTGATACCAATTTTTACTCTGTGAAATACCATGGGGCACTCTACTACATTAAAGACCTAGACAATTATAAATTGTTAATGTTTTGTTACTGTTAAACACTACTATACTGTTGATAATCTACTGTATCAATACATGGGTCACAATGCTGTCAATCAATTAGTGGCAAGCAAGTGACACTTATGGCTGTAGATTTAGAATTATTAAGCAGCTACAATATATGCCATATTGAGTCTGTTGAGAGTTGTGCGATTGAAAAATGGAGTATAATTATAAAATATAATTTCAAACTGCAAGAATGTAGCCATTTTTATATGCAATACTTCTTTTCCCAGCACGAAAGAGACTTGCAGATGAATTAACATTTTCTAAATCTGTTGAAACCATCATGCAAAGATTTAGAGGCTCCACAGCAGGATTACAGAAATGTTCATTAGTCTTTCCTGTTAATTGCTTTCTTACAGATTTGTGAACTGTGAACAGATGCTTCTTAATTGGTTGCTTTTCTTTTATGCTGATGATTCTTATTGGGCAAAGTTGTTAGCAGCAGAATTGCGTACATGCTGTTCTTTAATCTGATCCATTAAAAAAAATAAAAAGCACAAGTATTCAAAACAGCGGAAGTATACAGTAATTCTGTACATTGAAAATTCTTTTACGTGATTTACAAACTTAGAAAAAGGATATGCAAGAAATATTAGCAAGATAAAAACATGTCTCTTACGTGCTTGAGTAAATAGTTGGACATGATGGTCTGAAATAAAAGATATGAAATCTGATCAAATACTAAAGGGCATTCAACACTGAGTTCACTTTTAAGTGGCTTATTGATGTACAAAGGACATTGAACACCTCCATGTGTATTTTGTTCTGCATGAATAGTTAAAGATTATTTTATTAAACCAGGCCATTTACACTGGCAGTTTATTGGTAAGAAAGAAAGATGCCCTTTCAATAATTGTTACCTTTTTTAAAAAATCTTGCACACAAAGCAGAATTAACTCAATAATTGTTTCAAATTCCTTCGTGTGTATCTTGACGGAATGTAAATTCCAAATTGTAGGCAAGATTTTCTGATGTCTGCCACCTGATGGTAAAACTTGCAGGGAGAGGACAACCTGCCTGAAACAGTCATCTCACTTACACATCAGTTTGGGAGGTTAGGCTAGTTTCTGCTGTTCTGACATGCGGGACACTTGGAGCGCATGGAGGCCTACCAGAGATTTCCATGAGCTTGGTGTGCCCTGGCTACTTCCTGCATGGCCCCTGGCATTAGTAGAGTGGTACTTGCAGCTGTGTCCACCTCCTGTACCCAAAGACCTTAAATAGACACTATCATGATATAGGTGACCCAAACGGGCTGATGCTATATCAGGATACCGAATATGGTCATCACAAGTGCGGGCAGTGTCTTTATTAATCACTCATGAAGTAAAAGTGTTACAAAGCAAGATTGATACTGTTCTGGGCATATTGAAATAGTGACTCAACTAGTTGCAGCTGGGGTACTTTGGACTTAATTTTGCTGAGGCAAAGTTTGTGGAAGCTGATAAGTTGGCAGAGCAGAATTTGAGGTTTTTGCTGACCACAGGAAGGGGGGAAAGACTTGTGCCTTGCATAGCTGCTATTGTTGCAGTAGCATTTGCTCTGCAACATGAGCAGGACATGGGAAGGAGAAGGCAGAGAGGGAAAGCTCTGTGAGGAGGGGGGAGAAGGAGGGCTCTTCATAGAAGTTCATACCCACAAAGGGTCTTCAGGGAGCATTATTCGGTGGTGAGAAAAAAGATCGAAAAGGCTAAAAGCTAGGGATATAAGAATGAATAAAAATGGAAATAAATTTTGAAAATAATAATGAAATTGAGCAGGAAAACAAATGGAGTAATAAATAAAAATAAAAATATAAAAATGAATATAAGAAAAAAGTGGGGGGATCAAAAAGGTGCAGGAGAGAGTTCATGATCTGAAGTTGTTGAACTCAGTGTTAAATCCGGAAGGCTGTAAAGTGCCTATCCGGAAGATGAGGTGCTGTTCCTCCAGTTTGCGTTGAGCTTCACTGGAACAATGCAGCAAGCCAAGGATGGACATGTGGGCATGTGAACAGGATGGAGTGTTGAAATGGCAAGCGACAGGGAGGTCTGGGTCATGCTTGCGGACAGACCGATGATGTTCTGCAAAACGGTCACCCAGTCTGTGTTTGGTCTCTCCAATGTAGAGGAAACTGCATTCGGAGCAGCGAATGCAGTAGACTAAATTGAGGGAAGTGCAAGTGAAATGCTGCTTCATTTAAAAGGAGTGTTTAGGCCCTTGGACGGTGAGGAGGTGGAAGTAAAGGGGCAGGTGTTGCACCTTCTGCGATTACATGGGAAGGTGCAGTGGGAGGGGGTAAGGTGTTGGGGGTGATGGTGGAGTGGACCAGGGTGTCACAGGTCCCTATGGAATTCCGACAAAGTGGGGGGTGGTGAAAGGAAGATGTGTTTGGTGGTGGCATCATGCTGGAGTTGGTGGAAATGGCAGAGGATGATCCTTTGAATGCGGAGGCTGGTGGGGTTAAAAGTAAGGACAAGGGGGACCCTATCATGGGTCTGGGAGGGCAGAGGCGCCGGAGATGGCTCGGACACGATTGAGGGCCCTTTCAACCACCGTGGTTGGGAAACCTCAGTTAAGGAAGAAGGAACCACTGTTTTGGAAAGTGGCATCATGGAAACAGATGCAATGGAGGCGAAGGAACTGAGAGAATGGGATGGAGTCCTTACAGAAAGCGGGATGTGAGGAGCTGTAGTCGAGGTAGCTCTGGGAGTTGGTGGGTTTTTAATGAATATTGGTGGACAGTTTATCACCAGAAATTGAAACAGAGAGGTCAAGGAAAGGAAGGGAAGGGTTGGAGATGGACCATATGAAAGTGATGGATGTTGGAAATTGGAAGCAAAATTGATAAATTTTTCCAGGTCCAGACCAGAGCATGAAGCGGCACCAAAAAAGTCATTGATGTCCTGGAGAAAGAGTTGTAAGAGGGGGCCTGAGTAGGACTGGAACAAGGAATGTTCGACATACCCCATAAAGAGACAGGCATAACTGCGGCCCATTCGCGTACCCATAGCCACATCTTTTATTTGGAGGAAGTGAGAGGAGTTTAAAGAGAAATTGTTCGGTGAGAGAACAAGTTCAGCCAGATGGAGGAGTGGCAGTGGATGGGGATTGTTTGGGCCTCTGCTCAAGGAAGAAGCGGAGTGCCCTCAGACCATCCCGGTGGGGGGATGGTGGTATAGACAGATTGGGTGTTCAGGGTGAAGAGGAGGCGGTTAGACCCAGGGAACTGGAAATTGTTGATATGATGTAGGGCATCAGAGAAATCGCGGATGTAGGTGGGAAGAGACCGGACAAGGGGAGAGAGAATGGAGTCAAGATAGAAAGAAATGAGTTCCGTGGGGCAGGAACAGGCTGACACTGTCAGTCTACCCGAGCCAGTCCTGTTTGTGGATTTTGGGTAGGAGGTAGAAGTGGGCTGGCTGAGGTTAGGAGACTGAGCTTGCAAGCTGTGGAGGAAAGATCTCCAGAGGAGATGAGGTCAGTGACAGTCCTGGAAGCAATGGCTTGATGTTCAGTGGTGGAGTCATGGTCCAGGGGGAGGTAGGAGGAAGTGTCTGTGAGTTGGCGCTCAGCCTTTGCGAGGAATTTCCATTTTAAAATGCACTGTGAACAGCCATGGGTTGGCGCCTGAACACGTGGCAGCCAAGCTGGCTCTGATCGATAAATAAATAAATGGCAACTAATCAGCAGCTAAAAAACCCAGCAAAAGCTAGGAATCAACCCAAAAACATTTAGATAATGTGGGGAAGACTCAAAGGTCGATTCAGGGAATCACTGCTGAATATTTAAAATAAAGAAATCATGACTGCCGTTAATACAGCAGCCTATCAAAACCGGCAAGCATGAGAAACCTCTGAGAAGAAGTGTACTGCAGTGCCATCTTGGATTTTCTTACAGTCTTTAAACCTGTACAAACTTTTAGTTTTAGATGACCAGGGTTAAAAATCTACCTTACCAGACCAGTTTTGACTCATCCGGGGCCCAGACTGGTCATAAAATTCAGGATTTTGGAGAAACATGATTGCTTCTGGTCTAGACAAAAAGTCATAGGCTGAACAGGTTAGCATACTGCTTTATTTCATAGATCCAATAGCCGATGATATAATAGCTGCACAAGGAATCAATAAATCCTCAGGAAAATTTGATGAAGTTTAAAATCATCTGACAGATACTTTAATCTGAGTAGTAACAAGATCCTTGAAAGAGTAAATTTTAAGAACCGTGTCCAACAGCCAGGAGAACCTGTTGACCCTTTCATTAATGAGCTGTACACAGTGGCTGATGGCAATGACTATGGTGACCTGAAATCAGAGCTAATCAGGGGCAGAATTGTCAGAGTGGCAGACAATGCACTCTCAGACGTGTTTCAAACTAAGGAAGATCTGACCCTTGAAAAGGCCATTCAAATCATCAGGCAATCCGAAATCCATTTACAGCACAGATCCATCTTAAGGAGCAAAAGCAAGCCATGGTACAGAGCAATCCCCACTGTCCAGCCAGTAAAATAGCAGAGAGGCAAGGACACTCCAGGCCAAGGGAGCAATACCCCCACTGATCACGAGAACGTGGGCAACCATGCCAGCACTGTGAAGCCAAGTGTCCCCACAGGCATGATCAATGACTGACAGTCTCAGCATAGTGTTTTAATTGCAACTGTGTAGGACATTTCAAAAAGCCACACAAAGCTAACACAATCAGATGCACAGAGGATCCTAAGATGATTCACGAGGTTGAGGTACCACACCAAGAGGACACACAACCATGTTTTTGGGTGAGGTCAAAGATCTTGGATTTTTGTTCTGGAACGCGGACGTTTCAGTTAATGGTCATCTTACAAACTTTAAATTGGACACAGGGGCCAGGTTTAGGGTCTTCTTGGACAAGGAATGATGGCTGGCGACCCAGCGGCTGATGCCATCCACAACACAACTGTACAGAGCAGGCGGCATCAAACTCCCAGTGAAAGATACTCTGCAGGTGACACTTGAGTGCAAAGACAAGAATACAAGAGACACTGTTCATCATCCACAACCAAGAATGTTCCCTTTTAAGCAAAAAAGCCTGTGTTGATCTCAACCCCCTACAGAAAATTGACAAGGTCAACCACAAGGGCTTGGTTGCAAATGAAACTGAGTACCCTAAACTGTTTACTGGATTGGGGTGATGGAAAGCCATAAACAGGATTACACTGAAGGAGGATGCTAAGCCCGTGTGCCTGTTCACACCATGAATAATAGCCCATCCACTCATGAAGCAAGCTGGATGAGATGACAAAAATGGTGTTCTGGATGGTCCCAGTTCCAAAACCAAATGGGTCTATCTGTATCTGTGTTGACTTGACACAGTTCAATAAAGCCATGGCGAGAGAGTCCACCTGATGTCCTCGTTGGACAACAGCCTGATCAAACTCTCCAAAAGCAGTGTTTTCAAAGATTGGTGCAAACAGTAGCTTTTGGAAAATTGCTTTGGATGAAAAGTCCAGATTGCTGACAATATTCATCACCCGCTTTGGCGGACTCTGCTTCAACCACTTACCATTCGGAGTCACCACTGCACTGGAAATCTTACAACGCATGATGTCGGCCATTTTGAAAGGCCTAGAGGGTGTCATCTGCCACATGGATGATGTTTTGGTCCATGGCACAACAGTGGAAGAATATGACAAGAGACTCACAGTGGTCCTAGAACACTTGCAATAAGCAGGGCTGACACTGAATGAGAAATGCAAATTCTTCAAGACCTCTACGAGATGCTATATGTTCAATTAAAAGAAACAAACAATGGAGGACACATTTTTCAAGGCCACAGTGGACCTTCCAATGAAACATGTCAACCTGATTGTGGAGCTCGAATTGTACTCCCAATTGGTAAGGAGACAACTGCCGGCTACCACAGGAAAACTCCAGCAAATGCATCAGAACAAATGCAAAATGAGGAATGTGCCCACATTTGCCTTTACTTTCAACAAAAATGGCCACCGCAGAGCAGTAGTACCATAAAGACTTAGTTTAACAACAGAAGCACTTTGCTGTTATCGACGATCAACTGGCATACAACAAGCGGCTGATCATTCCAGACTCCCTTCAGCTGGAGATCCTCCAAAATATACAACAGGGACACATGAGTATTACCAAATGTAAGGCACGGGCCCAATCTGCAGTGTGGGGTCCAGGCATTTCAAGGGCAATTGAGCACTTGATAACAAACTGCCATTGTCATTTCCATGGTGATGGACTCATTGCCGATCTCCTTGCAAAGCAGCTTGTTGCCTTTGCTCAATGCCTGGTCTGGGTTTCATTGTGCTTTCGACCTCCTATGAATGTGGCCCTAAGGTTGATTTCTAAGTTTGCACCATACCCACAGTGATGAGAGTGTTTCTTTAATTCAAAAATGTAATCTACTAGTTTCACTTGGCAACTGCTTCCTTTGGTGGAATGCAACTCTAGCCTGACTGAATTGTATGGCAGAATACCACGTATATGATATTACATTATGATTACACATGAATCATTTGAAATTATTATTTAATTCAAAGGGTTGTGATACAACCAAGAAATCTATGGAGTGATATGGTCTGGGTTCTCATTGTGAGCCTCACCTCCAAACACTGAATTTAACATACTCACACCAGTTAGGGTTGGTGACCAGAACGAAGGTGCTTCCTCAGAAAAAATTCGAAGTCCCAAGTCCCACACCGTGGGCAGTATCTTCTGGTGGGAGTGAGGGTCTTGCCGGCCGGCTAGAGAGCTGGCAAGAGATCTTTGCTGCCTCTTCTTTGGAAGGCCCGCCAGACCTTATGCTAATCAGGCAGACCTGGGGACACCAGCAGGCCTTCCTCCAGAATCTAGCCCCTGCTGAGGTGGAAGTCCCACCTGCCAGGTACCATCAACAAATCGGAAGTCAGCAGCTCTTGTGATTGACAGTGGTATGGAGGAGGATGTGGCTGCTATTGGAACAGCAACCCCTCCCCATCCCCGGAATCCCAGGACCCAGGAGAAAGATGAGTAAATGGGGGGTGGGGTTGGTGTTTCTCAAGGTGGGCGTCATAGGGAGAGTGAGGCGGGGGGCTGGCTGAATGGCCACCCTTCTACCCCATGTCCATCCCCTCAATCATGCACAGATTAATGCAGATCAAGGGACACCCCCACACCCCCCCCGCCCCACTCCTCCAGCTGAAATGCAGCCCGCACATTTTAACCAGTTGTGCAAGCTGCATGTCGGCAGGCCTAGTAGGAGCTGAGAAAATTGCAGTGGAGGTGGAAAGAGGCCCTTCAGTCATCGTTAATTGGCCATTTAAGGGTCTCAGGTGGAGGCAGGTTGGGAAGGTTGACAATGGGCCTTCCACCCAGAACTTACTTCTGTTGCAGGCAGGAAGGTGTTGGGTATCAGTCCTGACACCAACTTACCACATTTTCAGGCCCCCCCACCTCCTTCCTCACCTCTGGCAGGAGCAGAAGATTCCACCCCATACTTCCTCACCTTACAGTTCATATTAATATTAGTGGTCACTATGAATTCATCAAAATGGGGGGAAAAAACGTAAATCCCTGTTAGTTCAGGAATGATATTCTCCAACTGCTTAACATGTGCAAAGGGGGAAAAACCCTTCAAAATCGGGGAGCAGAATTGGCTGAAGCAGAAAGTTAGTTTCAGTCTGTTTCTGGTGGTTCCTGAGGTACAATTCAGTCCAGAGCGATAGAATCAGAGACCCTTCTCTCTGGTAGCTTCATGCAATGAGTTTGCAAGGCTTCAATCTCAACTGGAAGGAGTTCACAGTGCCAACAGCCCATACGTTGGAGCAAACCAGCATGCTCAGACTGGCCGAAAAGGTGGCTGCTTTAGGAAATGGAAACACTGTGCTTTTGCAGTAGACTCCATTCTAAAGTTTAATAGAAACTTTATACAATCTGGCCATAATCTAGACTTCCATAAAATTATATCATAATATAATGAAATGTCACAAATAAATCAAACATTAAACATTATAATTAGGATAATCATTTTATTTGCTTCTATGACTTTCCTTTAACAGTTGATTTTAAGTGGGTTAACATCTTTAAAATTAATGGACAGAGAAATATCATTTGAAAGTATTAAACATTTAGCCACTATTATCACCCAAAGCAATTTCTACTCATATTATCTTCGTTGTTGCTGCCTTGTTCAGTAGTGAAATGTAGCAATTACTAAATAGCAGGTCTGGTTTATGTAGTAGTTTTAAGATACACTGCAACAGTAAATTACACAGTGAACAAAATTTTGAAATTAAAACATGAAATGCATTGGTCACTACCTTAAAGAGAAAGACAGGTGAACTTTTTTGTTCAAACTTTCCATTAGAACTGTAAATGTTCTGATTGCTGTCTCCTAATTTGGAACCTCACCCACCAGAAGTGTTCACCAGGGTGCCTTTTACACACAGCCCTCAGTTTGCTATGCCTTCATTTAGATGGACAGAAAATCATGAGTTGGAAATACTGTCTCCACTGACTTATTCTCTGAGCATTTCCAGCATTTCCTATTATATTTCAAATTTTCAGCCCTCTCATTCTTATTTTTCCCTTGATAGAGTTTTGAACTGTTCAAGTGATTATTAAAAAGAAAATACTTCAGTAAACAGAGAGCAAAACGCATTCATAAAGTGCTGAAGTATATATAAACAGAAAACACTGGAAATACTCAGCAGGTGTGTGAGCATCCTTTGAGGGAGAAATAAAATTAATGGGCTGAACTTTCCCAGCCCCATGATAAGAGCCTTGGAGTTCAGGGGCAGAATTTTTGGGTTGGTGCGCGGGGGCAGGGCCTGCTCGCTGACAAGTAAAATGACGCGCGATGACATCGGGCGTGCATCCTGAAGTCATCGTGATATTTCGTTCGGCGGGTGCTTGCTGGAGTCGGCTACACACCCACAGAACAGACAACAGCCAATAAAGGCCATTAAGAAATCAATTAAAGCCATTAAGAATGCTGCCCATCCAACCTTAAGGTTGGCGGGCAGGCGAAGAGACCAGGCAGCCTTTGCATTTTTCATGAAACCTCATCCATGGGCGGGATGAGGTTTCATGAAGTGTTTATAAATTGAATAAAATTTTTTTAAAAATTTCACTGACATGTCCCAGCTCATGTGACAGAATTTTGCTGTCGGTGAGCAGGGGGCGGGGCCTGCTCGCCGACGTGTAAAATGACGCGGGATGACGTTGGGCGGAACCCCTGACATCATCCCTCCCCATTTAAATTTTCAGGAAGCCGAGGGCTCAGCAAAATCAGCCAATTGAGTCCATTGACAGGATCATTTAAACAATGAAAGGACCTGCCCGTCCAATCTTAAGGTTAGTGAGTCGGCCAGGAGCCCCGGCTGGAAATAGAGAAAACATGAAACCTCATCCACAGGCGGTGGTTTCATGCAGGGTTATAAACATTTTAATTAAGTTATAATGTAAATTATGAACATGTCCGATCTCATATGACATTGTCACATGAGGGGGACATGTTAGGGAATTTTTTTTTCTATTTTTAATATTTTTAAAGGTGTCAGCGATCTCCCTGAGGCCGCATTTAGCCTCAGGGAGATGTGTGCATGTCCAAAAGAGTGCACTCTTGCTTTTGGGGAATCATACCCCCACCCCCACCCCCACCCACCGCCGCCCCCCCACCCCCCACCCCGGAAAGGAAGTGCATAGTGTTTCTCGCTGGACGTCACGCTGGGTGGGCCTTAATTGGCCCGCCCACATACAATGGCAGTGCAGCCCGCTTCTTCGGCAGGGATCAGCTCCCTGCCCACCGGAGATTGGGTATGGCCCGCCCGCCCGACAGGCAGAAAATTCTGCCCACTATCACATGAGGGGACATGTCTAAAACCTTTTTCTTTCCTTTATTCAGCTTTTTAAAACTTAAGCTAATCTCCCTGGGGTGCCTTAGGGAGGTTTCTGCACTCTTTCACGCGCATGCATGAAAGAGCACAGGGCCCGACTCAGGGAGTCCACCCCACCCCCCACTCGCACAGCTCAGCATTTCCAGGCATGTGTTACACTGAGTGGGCCTTAATTGGCCAGCCCAAGTGAAATGGCGGTGCGGACCCAATCTGGGGCGCCGGTCAGGTTCACGCCCACCCTCGCACAAACCCCCCGGTGAGGGAAAATTCTCCTCCAGGTGCCAGGAAAATAATTGGGGGAAAACCAGGCTGGGACAGCTGCCTGATACCTATTCATGCTACCTAGGAGCTTTCCCATTGGATTGGTCCAGAGAGCCAGGCAGCTAGTTAGCATTACTCATTATAATTTTGCAGTCTCAATAGCATTTTGCCACAAGTGAAGCAGCCCCTGCCCATGCCTAGGCTGCCAATTCCTTGGAGAAAGTCTCCCTGTGCAGGTGTAGGGGAGTCCCTCGCAGCCAGAGGCTCCATGCTGCAAAGGGAAGGCAGCATTCATTATAGACTGCAATCATGGCTGAGACTAGTCTAGCAGAACAGTTTCCCCTCTATCTCGCTTGACCCGCTGACCTAGATCCAGTTATATATTAATTGGTCTGCAAGCCAGTCAAGGTGCCTTGAGGTTGAGACACTCTTGCTGTCCCTGACTTGCACCAGCAGTGTCCACCTCTCCCGATGGGGTTGCCAAGGCTGCAGAGCTGCTAGCCTTCTCATTGGGCCATGCTGTTCTCAAATAGGATGGTGAATGCAGGGGGGCGGCAATTCGGAGGATCCTCTGGGAAGATTGCTCCACATCTCAGTTCTAATGAAAGGTCATCGATCTGAAACGCTGGAGTAAATTTTATGGGGCGGGGTGGGGAGGCAGGTGGGAGTATTGCTCACCACCCCCAAAAAAGTCGATCGCAAACTCCCTACTTTAAAAAAGGCTGCCCCGCAGTGATAATATGCTGGGGAGGCAGCCTTAACCAGCTCAGCCTGGTACTTCCACCCCTCAGTGGAAGCAAATCCTATCCTCGAGAACAGTCAGCTTATCTGATTGACCAGCAGTTCCTGCAGTCCCAGCAGTGCCAGAACTAAGTATTGGGGACTGCAAGCAGGCCCACGCCGAAGATAGCATGGATTCCAGACCCAGGTGAGTCCGGGATTTTTGGGCAGGGATGGATTTGGCACCCTGAAGAGGAGTAGAAGGTGGGTGGGGGCCTTGGGTTTTGGAAGCCGGGGATGAGGCACAAAACGTGTGGTAACATCTTGACAGGGTGGTGGTGGGGGGGTGGGGGGCGGGGTGGGGGGATGTCCACAGAGCACCTCTCAAAGGAGAGTATCCCCCTTCTTCCCGCTTTTCACCAGAAAGCAGTCTGCCTTCCATCGCAACCAAATTATTGCAGTGCAGGCAGAATTAGGCCTTTAACTGCCCCTTAATAGGGTGGTTAAGGGCCTCACTAGGCCTAAAGGCAGACAGGTTAGCGAGAACCTTATCCACCCACCATATTATGAGGAATGGGTCGGGGTGGGCAGGAAGGCAGTGGGCTATTCACCAGTCATATTTTACGTACCCCCTTCCCCACCAAAAACACACCCAGCGGGGTGCTGGAAAATTCACCCTGTTAACTCTATTTCTCCCTCCAGAGACAATGACAGACTTGCTAAGTATTTCCAGCATTTTCCTTCTAATTTCAGATTCCCAACATCTGTAATATTTTACCTTTGTGAAGTATATGCTGGTCATGATGGTCTAAGGGCTGTATACTGCGGATATTATAGCTGTGTACCATTATCTTTCTTACAGTGCTTTGAATGCAGCTCTATACAAATGTCTTTTGAAAAATATTATGTGCTATCTCAATTTGAATCAATTTGTTGCAGTAAATAATTCAAGAACACTTAAGTAGTGGGACACGAGTAATCAAACATTAATATGGCATAATTCAGTCAGTTGAAGAAGGAAAATTATTATAAAAATGGAAAAGTGTATAGACAGCACTATACTGATGTTTCAAATGCAAGATTGTCTCCTGAGACGCACTGCTGCTCCTCTTCCCACTATCCAAATGCTCCATTCAGCTAACTTGTTTTTCTGCATGTATGAGAGATTTTGCCTCAAGGTTAGGCTGAGTTGTAGCTAAAAACTCTGTGCTTTGAGATGTAGAACTATCACAAAAATTATTCCTAACTATAGGGAACTTTATACTGAGAGATTGCTATCAAAAACAGGTGTAAGGTACACCCATTATCAATGGTACTCTGATGTAAAATGCCAAGCTATCCACTGCCAGCAGCAGTGAAACAATTTAATGGATCACATGAGCTGCTGTCAAATTAAGCTCCTAATCCACTTAGTCATTAAATGAGCAGAGTTGGTTCCATGCCGCTGTGTACTTGCATCATGATCCTGTACTCCTGTACCGTATCATGATGAGAGCACACAAACAAATTAAACACTTGAACATTAATATTGCAAACAGTTATTTCTAAGCTAAAAACATTCATCTATTAGGAGATATCCCGATTCTTATGAGGAACAGCTGTTTTGAATCTTTGCCCCTCTACCCCAAAGGGGGCTTATCTGCATAAATTGTTTCATAGTTTGCCATTGTGAGATTTGAACACTTGATAATCTTTTAAATCTTTTAAATTTGAACACTTGATCTTGGGGTTACAAACCCAGTACCATAACCACTTGGCTATTCAGGCCAAGCCTCTCATCTGCATAAAGAGGGACCAGCCTTTCTCCTGACTCATTTGAGCATGTGACCAACCAATCAACAAGTTCAATATGACATGAGCTGGTGCAGACGTCACATTCCAACCAAATTTACTTTACAGCCCTTTCCCTAGTGACTGCACATCAGCAGTTTAGAGCATAAAGCTCATCCACTTTCTCTCCTAAATTTCCCCTTCACAAAGAGTGATGGACACACCTGGGGTCCCAGACTACACATCATGCCAGGTAGTCAGAATGAGTCAGAGATGGATCATCAGGTGAGTGTCAACATTCTCACTAGGGAGCAGTTTCCCCATGCAGTTGGTACTTTTGCTCACAAAAGTGTATTTCTCTGATCTATCATTTTTAATTATTCTTTAATCTTTCAAATGGCGCTGGAATAATCGACCAATTTTCTGTCTTACCCACCTTGATTTAAATGTGCATGGGCATGATGTCAATTGTAGCCATTGCCCCTAGATATCAAGACACGTGAATTTCCAGTCCCAAGTCTCTCCTATTGTTTCAGTGCCAGCTCATGGCTAGCACAATCCATTATTCCTCGGTGTCACTGCATCTCATCCAATTAGTTTCTCTTTCCCTCCCAGCAAAATGATCCAGTGGTCTGGCCATCTGTCCAACATCAAGTGCTGGATGAGCTGAAACTTACTACAGCTTAACAAAGCAATCTCATTCCGCTCTAGCTAGCACCCATGAGCCTCCGGTCCTGACTCTGTCAAAGTCTCTCCCTGAGCCTAGGTGGTGTCTAGCCTCAGCATTTGTTCAACCCCGAACTAAACTTTAAACCTCACATCCAGTCGGTGACTCTCCAGATTACATAGACACATCAAGTGACTCTTCATTACACAACAATCTTTGACCTCTAACCCCAATGCTTGTCCCAGCTTCCTGTAACGATGTCATGAATAGGGCAAAGAAAAAAATTATTATGCCAGAATCTGAGTTGAACTGAATGTTGCCGGCATCTCATGTTACAGCCTCCTGAGCCTCTGCTACAAGGTGCTAGTAGCCAGCCTTTCATTTAACAAAATGCGAACATTCTTACAATAATCACTAACGTAATATGTAACATGAATGAATTGATCAGAAAACTATCAGTATATTTAGATATCAATCTATTTGATACCAGGACAAGTTTACTTTTTGCTTTAGGGTGCACTGCTGTCTACATCTATATTTATTTGTGCACAATATCGAGGGTAAGAAGATTTATCACCTGCTATTTAATAGATTTTATGTAATACTTAAGTACTTTATTTTGTCATTTATTTCCTGATAGTAATTTATATTCCAAAACTGTACAATATGTACTTTATATATAACGAGTGTCTATAAGATGCGTTAAAAAATTAAATACAATTGTGACTTTGCACACTTAGTCTTAGAAGGTATTCGCTTAGATTATTTTAATTAGGATCTGATCTGGTATGAATATCATTTTATATTTTCAGTATACTAATTAATATTTTCTATGCTGTTTCAGTAACGAAATGAATATCTTTCATAATTAGCCAATTTACAGTTTGGTTTTGTATTAATTCTAATATGGTAGCTCACAGTGGTTGTGTATAAAAGCATCACCTTTGCTGAACCATGGAGAACTAAAAGCTCCAGGTTCAATGAGCTGTTGCCTAGTCCACTCTTAATAAATTGAATTTATTGCCACATGCTGCATTTTATTGTATTCATTGCATTATAGTTTTGCCTGAAAAGTGGATGATTATGATGCCATAATAGGATGGTAGCTGTGGTGATTAATTATGAGGTTATAATGAATGGTGGACACATGACATAGTTTTTATCATGTGACTGAGTGATGGGGCACAGACAAATGTCACATATGGTTCGCAAATAGCAAGCAGTCAGCGATGAGACATTAGACCAGGAATTATTAAGATCACCACAAAGCTGAGATGTGTCGCCATCTTGGGACACAATCTTGACAGCAACATCTTTTTCATTATGATGTTTGTACCACAGTTATGTTTTACAATATGGGCTGAATATTCAGGCCCCACTGAGAGCAGGAATGGAGGCAGATGGGGCCCAAAAATACCAGAATCACACAGTGCAGAAGAGGCCCTTCAGCCCATCGAGTCTGCATCGACACGTAAGAAACACCTGATTTACCAACCTAATCCCATTTACCAGCACTTGGCCCATAGCCTTGAATGTTATGAGGTCCAGCAATATGGCAAGCCATTTTCCTGACCCCATTCCCGGCATCTGCCATTTTTGCGGAGGTGGATTTGGGGCTGGCAGGGCTGTCTGTCCCCACAAAGCAAGCAGCTAATCAGGCTCTATGCCTTGTTAAGTGAAGTTAAAGGAGTTTTTCCAGCTATTCTTCAGTTTCCTGATGCGATCAAAATCTAAAATCCTAAACCAAAATCATGATATAATTCAACCAAGCATATATGTGCTATAGTCTATGTACGATTAACTAATGGTGATTTACCATAGTGGGGTACATTGAAATATTTTTCCAGTAGCTTTCTGAGGAATGATTATAAAGTAGTAAGTGAGTTATATATTGCGAGACTGCAATCAAGATGGCCAATAATTAATCTGAATCACAAAATGAGAGGAAATCATCTGAAATCACTCCAGTACATATATCCATTATACTTATATACAAGGTATGAAGTTCCATGGGTTGGTTTATTCCATTTTAATCCTCTTTTGCCATGTCAGTGCAATACGTGATGTGTGATGATATACGTATTATACCACCATCATTGAGCTTTTCAGTACTGCAATTTTACGAAGTGATACTCAATAGCTGATATCTATGAAAAGCAGTCAGCAGCATGTTATATTGAAGATCTTTCTCCTCACACCTATACACTTTAAACTTCCTCTTTTTCCACTGCATTCATGTCTCTATTTTCATTTATATTTCCACGCTCATCATACATACCAATATTTGACTCAGCATTAACCACACTCACAGATAGAGATCAGTGCAGAGCAGGTTCCTTCATCCTCAGTCCTCCTCTGGGGTAAGTCATTGAAAGCTGCTGCACGCTAGAGAAGCAGTGTTTCCATCAGGAAGAAATGCTGAAGACTTAACTAATCAGGACATACAATTTTTAATGTCAAAATTTCTGGGGAGCATTGTCCATTTCCCTCTTGAAATGCACCACCAGTTAAGGTGGTGGTGGGGCCGGTGGAAAGTTTGGGGAGAGGGGATGGCAACCATGGTGTGACATTTGGAAGGACTGCAGTGGACATAATTCTAAATTTGCAGCCCTGAATGAAATATATGTATAGATAAAGAGCCTGGGTTTGAATCCCTTATTTTGTATTGAGTAATTTGAAAAAAATAAAACTTCTCTCACTCGGTAACCTATTATCTACTGCTAACGGGAGAAATAAATACAAAAAATGATTAAATGCCCCCACAACCCCAAGCTACTGCTTCTATCATATTGGAGAGCCTCCTATTGGCCTTCCAGCCTAGAGAAACCGCTAACCATCCTTGATTGGACGGCAAAACTTTCCTCTGGCCACTAATTAATTGGTCAGCTCGATAAAATTCATTGCCGGGTGACTGTGTCCCAAACAGTGAAGGGTCGTGACCCCTATTTGACCCTGGCATCGCTGCCCTGACCCAGAATTTTGCCCTAGTTTTCATTTGTTTTCTAGATTGGTGTGAATGAATGAGAACTTTCTTCCCTTGTTTCTTCTAAACTCCAAATCAGCTTGTCCTGCATATCCTTCCTCCTCCCTCCATCCTTTTTCAACTCAAGACTCGGCACATCATCTCCAACATTGACCCATTCTTTCTCAGAACTTAAGAACACCTGAGCTCCATCAGTCTTTACTTTCTCTTTAAAAGTAGAATCTATTAAACTCAGCCACTGCATCTAATTATCTGTCCTGACAAACTGTTGGTGGTGCCCTACACCTTGATCTTTATCCTTTCACCAAGGTTTTCAATCAGTCTTATCTTTCACAATTCTGAAACTACATCTTAAATTTGAGAAACCACTGTGCTATGCTATTCCCCTGTGAAGTACACCAGTTTGTAAAGTAAAAGGTATTTATGATATTTAAGAATGAGGCCCAAGATTCCCCAAGTGACATCAATATGGCGATAAGTTGAAAGTAACTTTCAGAAGTGAATCCCTTTGAACATCAGCAATATTCTTTAACTCATGCATTGGTAATTAGGATGTAGGTACACTCAGAAACATCGGGGTCAATTTTGACCCTGAACAGGTTTTGGGGAGTGGGGCACCAGGGAAAATACAAACCACTCCCACTTGCCTGAGTTTCTGGAGTATTTTAACTCTCTGCCCTCTTAAGTACACCGGGCCACATTCTAACTGTTCCAGGTTGAAAAGTGAAAGAGGACTTAAAATTAAAATTCCTACTTTTCTGACCTTGCAGCATCCTCTTTTCTGTAATTTCCTCAAAATTTGTTTCATGACAAGCTTGTCCAGAATTATACTGAAGTTAAACTCAAAGTCCTAATGATTTACTCTAGATTCTAATGCAAGTCCAGCCATTTAACTGAGCTATGATGATTCACTGAACTTCATACTTTCTCAATAATCCTCTCACCTCTATCTCTTCCACTTTTCTGCATCTTTCTCCCTAAAGCCATAGCCCTTCCCTTAAGCTTTTTGATCAACAGACAATTTTTGCATCATTCTTTTTGTTCAATATCCCACAGCAACACACTTCTTTGCACCAATCATAGTTATACTTCTCTCAACTGCTTTGCTTTTAATTTAACTTCTCTTGTTTTCCTGACTGCACATGCTCACACTCTCTGTACAAGGCACCAGTGCTGCAGCTTATTGCTACTCATTAACTCTTCCCTGCTCCACCATGCAATGGCCCACACAATGTAATCCAGCAGTACTGTATAAATCAGGATTGGAGAAATTGGCCCTTAAAGCTTCAACCGTGGAATATGTCTTAATTTATATTTTTTAAAATCAGTAAAACGGGTTGGGTTTTCAAAATATAACTCAGTAGTCACAAAGTGATGATATTGTACGCAGCAGCACAAGGGCAAATATAAAACAAAAGCAGGAAATGTTGGAAGCTCAGTTCTGAGGAGCCCAGGAGCGTAATCTATTTTTTCTTCCCTTTTTTTGTTTTTATTGTAGATTTCTAGTAGTTGTCATCTTTCTTGCTTTTAACTCCAGTAAGTGTCATAAATTTGCTGTCACACTGTAACTGTGAGCTTGATTTATTGCAGAAGCCGCAGCTTATCACAGGGGCAGCAACACTATCTCAGTTTCTACAGAGGTATTGTCCTGTGGTAACAGAGACTTATTATCCGACCTTTTGGTGCTGGGAAGCAAGAATCCAGACACTGCTCAGGCCATTCATCACAGCCAAACCTTGGGTGGAATACAGAAAGTATGCTTCACTTTTTTTTCTGTTTATTGTACTGTTAGCATTGTCCTGAATTGATGCTTATTCATTAATCAACCATATTCTTTCACATAGGAAATTACTCTCAATCATTCTTTTTCAGTTACATATAATTCAGATTTCAATAATCATTTAGATCACTGGCATTACAGAAATATACATTTCAGCCAAAATATTTAAACACAGGACTCTGATTCAGTCACTAAGATTTTCTGCTTTTTCATGCTCAGCACATGAAATAGTGGCATGGGTTATACTTTAACAGGTATTTGTGTCAAATTTTACAACTAAAGTGGTTTTAAAATTTTCTTTCGGATTAAATTGTTGAACAAATTATTAAATGGTGGTGAGTGGAAACAATTTGTAAAATTAGTGTTTTTTTATCTATAGTTTTAGGAAATCCTGATCTGAGCAAAATCCAAGTCCAACAGCATTGACTCTGTTGGGAGGCATTCAACTGCATTATTTGCTCAAAACAGTAATAATAATCATCAAGATGATGAATTTTGTTTTACAGTATCCAGGAAATAATGACTATATAAATTAATGATATTATCAAAAAAAAGGTGCTGTGTAAAAGTATGTCTTAGAATTAATCTTGTTTCATTTTGATTATTGTCTCTGCATTACAGTGAGCTCATTAAGACAGCAGATGGTGGACATATTTCCTTGGATTGGAATGATCATGATGACAATGTCCTATACCCTGTTTCTGCTACAAGACCTACTATCCTTATCTTACCCGGACTTACAGGAACGAGCAAGGAATCCTATATAGTGCACATGATTAAACAGAGTGAAATACTTGGATATAGGCAAGAGTTACTTTTGTTGATTGCTGTTTTTGTTTTTTTGTTTAGAATCCATGCCATCATTTCCAGTCAGTGGGGAGAGCAAGCACCCATCTCCTATACTTCTGCCAATATCTCTAAAGATAAAAGACATTAATACTGGGAATTGGAACTAGTATCCATTTTTAGCACTCCAAGGTTAGGTAGAGCATGGTCAAATTCAGGTTACAGCTCCCTTTGCTGTCTTCCAGCACATGTCTTGGCACCAATCTTGGAAGGTTATTCCCCAAAGCAGTAGTATGATACTTGTTAGATCAGCCAAGTAGGTTAAGCCAAATTACACTCATTCAAATCAAATAAATCAAAAGGATGGTTTTATTAATACCTACAGAAAACCTACAGCAAGTACTTATATATACATGCTTACAGGTACAATATCCATTAAGGCCCATGGCTACTTCAAACCAGGTTAGATCTCAGCACTGAACATGAATAATTATGGAAAACAGTTCATAATTAAACATCCCAAAGACAGTGTATAAGAAACGTCAGCCAACTTGATCTGTCATTATTGTCACATGATCATTATTCTGATAGATCTGTAAATGGCAACCTATAGATTGCACCTCATACTCTCCAAGCCAGATTTTCACGAAGCTGTGGACACTCTGCAGATATTTTAAAATTATTGTTCCGGAAGTCCTGCCCCATTTCAGACAGACCCATTTTCACTGGTAGGAGAATGAGGGTGAGGCATTACCCACATATGAGGGAAACCACAATTCAACAGAATCATTTGAATGCAGTGCTGAATTCAAACAGGCCCCATTTTCCTCAAGTGTTGGAGTCATAAATTTATGGAAGGAATGTAAATGCTTGTGAAGGGTAGATAAGGTTTGTAGAACTGTCAAATTGTCAGGTTATTTAAATCCTCAACTTTTTTTTAAAAAAAGCTGCTTGTGTCAGTAAAAGTTGAAGAAGATCTATTCTAGCAGTTACAATAGCTCTTTGTTGACATTATCCCAAGAGCTATCAATATATATGCTTTCCACAACCTACAATTATCCAGCAGGGAGTTTGTAAGATCACAGTTTGATTGACAGCTCAAAGAGGTTGTTAAAGGATTAGCTGTCTTTGAGGTGGGGTGATTAATACAAGTTTATTTATTTTGAAAAGGGATTAAGTATTTGAGGGGCTTTTAAAGTTTTAAATTGGCTTTTATGAATGGCAATGTTTGTTTATGGTGAAAACTGTGATAGATATTTAAATCTTTATTTTATTCCATCTCAACATGGCTCCTGAGGTCTATCCATGGTGGATACTGGATTAGTTGGCATGGATGGTGTGTAAGGGCAAAGGGTGGTGGATGGGGGGCATAAGTTTGCATTAAGTTGGCATGGACACTATAAGGGGTTGGGTGGAGGGGTATGAGTTGGCATGGAGGTTATGAAAGCCCCTGGAGGGGTGGGTAGGGGGCATGAGTTGACATGCATTGGGCAGGGGGAGTGAGTGGAGTGGTGATGGAGTGTGAGGGGTGAAAGCTAGAGGGCCTAATATTTAAGAAAAAAACTGGGATGAAGTCCTAATGCAGTGAGGTGGGCCTTTTAAACACTAAGATAAAAGCAAAATACTGCAGATGCTGGAAATCTGAAACAAAAACAAAAATTGCTGGAAAAACTCAGCAGGTCTGACATCATCTGTGGAGAGAAAGACAGAGTTAACGTTTTGAGTCCAGATGACTCTTCTTCAGAACAAAAGAGTAGAAATGTGGTGAAATATATATTATTTAAGGGGAGGGTGTGCGGGTGGAACAGATGAAGCTGGATAGAAGGCCAGTAATAGGTGGAGGCAAAGGAGAGATTGCAAAAGGTGTCATAAACAAAAGGTCGAAGGGGTGTTGATGGGGCCTTTCAAACAGTCTGCCTCGGCACTCGACAGCTCCTGTGTGTGCCTCCAATCTGCATCCATGGATGAAGGGGATGGCTCCATTCTGCACCCGAGGTGGGTGCACCAAGCTTGGAAATTTCCTAACTTGATCTATCCACCTCCAGAGTGAATATCCAACCCAGGTTCTCAATGGAATGTGAAAGATGTTTCTTGTCTTAGAAGATATGATAATTTTGCATGGTTATAGACATTACTCTCTTTTAAGGAGAATGGCACCTTAAAGCAGACATGTTGCAAGTAATTTTTATTTTGTGAAAAGTATAGAACAGTTGAAAGCAAAGAAAATTTACCCACCTGTCCCTTCCCCCACCCCAATTTTACCAGTGGTAGGGAAACATTGGGCAAATTGAGGGCCTTAAGTGGCCAATTAATGTCCACTTAAGGGGCCTCATCCCACTGCCACTGGGTTTTAACCAGTGGTAGGAGAGGCCCATACCAATTTTTTCCACGTAGGCTGATGGCAGGCAAGAGGGCTGCTTCCTTAATGTGGTAGCTTGCCAGAATCTGCCAGCCTGGCCCCAGTGAGACCCGAGGCTTATCTCCAGTCCTGGCTCCACCACAGACTTTGCTGCAATACTAGCAGTGGCCTCCAATCCCAATGGTGCTGCCAGTACTGGAGAGCTGCCGTCCTCTGATTAGCTGACAGCTCTCTGAGACAGGCCTTCCTGTTTCTGAGAAATGGAAGTCCCACCTCAAGCCAATTAATGGCAGTCAGCCAACTGGAGACAGGTTCGGCCTCGGATTTTACACGTGGGTGCAGTAGATAAGATGTCACTCTTATGTAATTTTACTGATTTAGACTTAAAAGAATGAACCCTGTGCATTATTATTATTCATGTCATATACTCGATGGAATGCACATGACATGATGCAACTAATAACATCTTCAGAAAATGCCTGAAGTGAGTATCAGTAATTGAAACACACTGATTTTTTTTTTTTGCTATACATTCATTCACCTTGACCCCAAAAACACAAATACATCTAAAAGTTCAAAAATTATAGATATTGTGACTGGTATTAAGATTTTTTACAAATATAATTAAAGAGGCTGATTCACAGCTTTGTTGCACAGCCTCACCTGTGACGTTGTGTGATATATCTTATTGTGACATATTGTCTATCTCTACAACTGCTATAAAGGTGTTTTTAGTCAGATGCTGTTACACTTGCAGGAAAACACATCACTGATGTTTTTGCTGCATCTGTGGTCCTTTTTATCATGGGCATAAAGCAGATAAGTAAAAATAACAAACAGCAACATCAAGAAGAGTTCATGCTGCTTCCGGTATTTACATTCCATCTCCTGTATCATTACCAACTTACAGTAAAACCATCATCGAATCTGTTGTCCTGATTAGTGTCATCTAATGAGCAACTGAACAATAAAACCTGGAAAATGTCAGATTCCATTTCCAAACTCTTGAGTTTCATGATCTAAGCTGGAACCAGTGATAAGCGTGCCACAGTTGGCCTCTGTGTCCATAGATTAGGGGAGCTACTATCAACAGGGTTACTGCTTCTGTTTGCTTTTGAGATATCTGTTCCAATATCATGTCCTGGAAGCTCACTAATATAAACTAGGCCTCTTGAATTTGCAAATGAAGGGTCTAATGCCAGTTAAAGGATTACTTTTCATTATTAGTAGTGATGGGCAGGCCCATTCCTCTTGAGGTTCTTTAGCTGGTATTGAAATGTAAGTTGTATAAAAACAAATTTATTTATGGTGGAAAACTGGCAGAAATGGCTTCTGCTCTGAAAACAAAAACAGAATTACCTGGAAAAACTCAGCAGGTCTGGCAGCATCGGCGGAGAAGAAAAGAGTTGACGTTTCGAGTCCTCATGACACTTCGACAGAACTAGGAAGGGTCATGAGGACTCGAAACGTCAACTCTTTTCTTCTCCGCCGATGCTGCCAGACCTGCTGAGTTTTTCCAGGTAATTCTGTTTTTGTTTTGTATTTCCAGCATCCGCAGTTTTTTTGTTTTTTGTTTTTATTTCTGCTCTGAAATGGTCAGGAAGTCTATCCATCTCTGTTTGGGATGCTTTTAAACACGTTTTCCACCAGCATCCTGTGCCTTTGCAAAAACTCTAAGCCTTGAGTTTATGTGGGTTCCTAGACCAATTATCTTTATTATTGACAGCAAGGTTAGCCATTCATAGAGCTGTTTGGAGCTCTAACCCTTCTACACATTCCTGTATCAATAGAAAATCACTGCAGATGAAAAGATTTATTAGAAGCAGTTGAGATCAATTGAATTTTTTTTTTAGATGTAGCATCTGAGACAAAGGAAAACATTGGGTGGAAATTTCAAATTTGGAGGTGTAGAGGGTGCTAGCGGATCAGCTTCCTAGTATACACCCCACTTAATTTTCCTTTCCAATGAAACCGCTGCCAAAGTTGAAAGTTTACACCAATTAGCTTTTCAACATTTTTCTGAGGTAACTGAAAAGAAAAGATATGTTTACAACCTCCTGAAGAAGCTCCACCAGTAAAGTCAGCAAGGACAAACCATTCAGTTTCTAGGAGCCTATCAAAAACCACTTCACTGTCTCTAAAAAAAATCAAAACTTCTTTCCAAACACTTTCAAGGGACTTCCATGCACTTCCCCAGCAACTTTTTCTTGCATCGTTGCAACTGTTGACTCCACATAAGCCTTGCCCTAGGAGATATTCTAGTATTTTTAGAATCGAAATTAAATATTGGTGGAACATGCTGAAAAATATTTTTGGATTTCTCTTAGGTGTGTTGTTTTCAACAACAGAGGAGTTTCTGGAGAGAGCCTTTTGGTAAGTTGTTTTTTAAATGCATAAATACTGTGAGAGCTGCTTATTAATGCATATCTGAAGCTTATGGGGAGGGTCCACAGTATTAGAAAGGAGCTTCCCCTGGCAGGAGTGTATATTGGAAATTAAAGCACAAACTGTGGAAAATTAAAATAGTTTGTTCCACTCTCCCCTCTCCAACACACATGATAAGTAGGTTGTCCTGTAGAGTGAAACAGTAACTTTTCTATTGCCAATATAAAAGGGTGAATTTTACGGGGGATGTATTGCTCATCCACCCATCACCATCCAGCCCCGGGTGAAAAGCCAGTCGGGACGACACTAACTTTAAACCTGGCTGCCACACAGCAATAATATGCCGGGGACAGTCTTACTGAGTTAGGAGTAGGACTTCTGCCCCTCGGGGACAGGAAGTGCCACCCTCAAGAGCTGCCAGTCAATCTGATTGGCCAGCAGCTCTGTCGTCCCAGCAGCGTCAGAACACAGCAGTGGCCACTACTGGGATTACAAACAGTCGCGAGAAGAACTGAAGATGGACTTCAAGGAAGTCTGGACATTTTGTACAGGGGCATTTTTGTGAACCCAGTGAAGAGGGAGGGGCTGCAGTTGGGTTCTAGAGGCCAGGGGGATGCACAAATGAGGATGCACCAATGGGCATGGGGGATCCCTCAAAGGAAGGACCCCATTTTCCAGCCTTCCTTTAGCCGATGCAGCAGAACATGTCAGGCTACTCAGCGTTCCCCGGCCTTCCCCAGCTGCCTGTATTATTGTAGTGGAGGTAGAATGAGGTCGTTAAGTGGTCACTAATTCACCTCATAAGCATGTCAATAGGCCTAAGGATGGGCAGGCTGCCTGACACTTTATCCACCTTCCACAGTATGGGGGGCAGGTCAGGGGTGGGCTGGCCATCCACTTTATTTTATGTACCCCTCACACCTTCAAATATGTCAGTGAGGGGCTGTAAAATTCACCCCAAAGAGTTCTAAAGTAACAGTATATTTTACATCAGTAAAATGACAGGCAATGACAGTTGATCCATCTAGCCTGCTACAGATTTCTACTGCCAGGACCATCATGATCAGACACTTCCTATTTGCCAAAAGTCATGTAATCTCCTGGGATTAAAAACAAGAAAAAATACAGAGGGGAGAAACAGAAAATATATGGAAAATAATACAGTCTGCAAATACCTTTTGTGTTTCAGGCATGCAGCACACTTGAAAACATGTTACCAAATTAAATTAAAAATCCACTCACTCTTTCTTCAAACATAAGGGCTGGATTAAACACTAAGGGCAGAATTTTGCACTTGATGGGTGGGTGGGCCCAACCAACTCGGCCGCGGGCGGGCAGCCGATCGCTGCTGCCGAAACGGGCCCCGCTGCTATTTTACGTGGGTGGGCCAATTAAGGCCCCCCCAGCGGGCCGGCCGACAGGAAGCGCTATGCTCTTCCTGTGCGGGGGGGGTGGGAGGATTCCCCAACTGCAAGAGTGCGCTCTTTCATGCACGTGCACAAAAGAACGCTCATCTCCCTGAGGCAAAGCGCTGCCTCAGGGAGATCGCTGAAAGTCTGCGAGACATTAAAAATAGAAAAATTAAAAATCATTAACATGTCCCCCTCATGTGAAAATGTCACACGAGATGGGACATGTTAACAAAGTACTCAAACACTTCAGTAAACTTTTTTAAAACCAAAATCAAACCTCATCTTGCCACTGGATGAGGTTTGTGAAAAAATCACTTACCCGCCTGCCCATTGGGCCCATGCGCGGCTCGAAGTTCGCACGGACCCCTCAAAATCCTGGTCAATTGGTCACTTAATGGCCTTAATGAGGCCTTTAATTAATGATGGGCGTACATCGCGCAGCATAGCGCGCCCGCCGACCAAAACATCGTGATGCTGCACACTGACGTCAGGACGCTTGCGTGATGTCAGCGCGCAATATTTTAAGTGCTGACGTGTGGGCTCCGCCACCCACACGCCAGCCAGAAGATTCAGCCCTGAAGGTGGGCTGCCCGCACACCAGCAGAAATGTCAGGGGTGACCCCGCCTCTGGTTGGCCAGCTCACCCACTTTAACTTTTTAGCCGACAGGCCTTTAATTATTATGAGGCAAGTCCCTATAGTGAATATAACATATGGATTGTTTGTAACTGCCACTTGGAACATTGAAAATAATTTTTTGGTGTTTAAAAGCTAATAGTTCTTAACTTTGATAATAGAAAGAGCTGAAATAGATCAACAGATTTAAAATGTAAGTTGAACACTCCCCAGTCACTGAGTTGGTAAATTGTGTGAACTGCATCTAGGTTCAATCCCTGAAGTGTGTTGAGATCACCTTGCCACAGCACAGCTGTGGAACACAGAGGGCTTACATGTGATAAGTCAATAGTTGAGGAAAGTAGCTGGTATCCATTGAACCAGCTTAGTCAACATCCCAACAGGGTTGAATGAAGAGGCAAATTTGGAATATAAACCAGCTTAGATCAGTCGGGCCAAATGGTCTGTTTCTGAGCTGTGCATTCTGTGTAGTTCTGCGCAGTACAAAAGAAAATGAGAAAAGGAAATTAGAATTTTGTTTTCATTTAGTACTGGTACTATTCCAGAAAACTATTCCCTATAGTTCAACATCATGCTCAGTTGTGGTTTTTATTATGAATGCCATTAGAATGCACTGCTTTTGGAATGCCTTCAATAAATTATAAACTATGTCCTCAGCCTGTATCAATTGTCACAAAATTCTGAAGTGATTTTCTATTGCATGGTAATCTATATCCAACTTCAACCTTGTATAGTGTTTTTGCTTGAACAACTAATTCAGTTTTTGAGCTGTACTCTTTGTTTTGTAAATTAAAGTTATTTATTTCCCTGAAAAATAATAGTTCATTCAGTGTGTATAAAGCACAATTTTGAGACACTAAAAGCCTTAACTTAAGCATGAGGGAATCGAGTGGGAAGGGCGCAGTGCAACCAACAAGCCCCCAATGATGTTGCCAAAAGTGAGGCTTGAGCGATTTTAATTCCTGGGCCTCATTTTAATGATTGGCAGAATGTCCAACCCATCATGTTGCCTTGGGAAGTGGCAATTGTCCATCTTCTCTGCACAATTTCCAGTGGCCTTACTAAGGCCAATTTAAATTGATAAAGCAGCTCTTAAAGTGAGTTCCTGGGTGCTCCTCCTGGCTCCACATTCAGATAAGTATATTGAGCAAACTAACCTTTTTTGTAACAGACTACAAAGGATCCTTTAGGAATGCATGTTAGGCTGCAATGTAAACCTGATTTTCACGAATGTAGTCAGCCCTGGCTGCCTCAGGGCAAACTAATATTACAGGGGGGACCTCAAACAAATGTTAGGTTCTTTAATTGAAAATGTGAAGATCCTGGCACCATTTTCAGAAACAGGCTCTGGCCACCTATTTTTTGCCTACACTATTGTAGCCAGCGGTACTCATGCGGCTCATTATAATTGTCCACATGCTGCTGTCCAAATTGAAGGTTCATTTAGCACTGTAAAATGTGTGCAGCGTCATTGAATTTCTAAGCCAAATAGGCCTAGAATTAAAACCTTAAAACTTCTAATTACAGCACTAACATAATACCCAGTACACCACAATAATGCCAAAACCACAAAATATAAAACTTTATTTCAGTCACTGATGTGCAAATGTAACATGGAAAGCCATCCTGAATCGGGAGGACAATCCCAACAATTAATTTGAAAATTGTAATTTTTCTCACTAGAGGATTTAATTTTTAAATACCTATCTCATCTTTCCAGCTTACAATTGTACAGATAATCCTGAACTTGCTAAATTTGACATCTTAGACCTGGTAACAATTAATTTTGCTTTCTGCATTGGAGTCGCCCATATTACTTACTGTGCCACTTTGTATGACTGGTTCTAGACTCCCAGAACATACTGTGCAGCCAACACAGAAGATTTAGAAACAGTCATTTCACATGTGCAAAAAACATTTGCGGAAGCTCCACTGATGGCTGCAGGTGTCTCTATGGGCGGGTGAGTCCTTCATCCTCAATATGAGAATGCAACAAGTAGACAATTGCATCATAATCTGTGGGTGAAATTCAAAGTTTATAAGATTGAAGCAGAAAATTTAAGGAATTGCAGATGGATTTTAATGTAGATTAAAAAACATCTTGTATATTAGAACATGAAGCAGCAAAAATAGAGAAGGAAACCATTGAGACCTTATCATGTAACTTGAGGCATCACAAAGTATTTAATGTAATGAATTATTTTGAAGAGCATTAATTTTGTCATCTAAGCAAAAGGCAGCAGTCACTTCACACACATTAAGGCCCACAAAAGTCAATGCAATGAACGAAGGACAGTATTGCCAGGCTTGTGAAAGAATGCCAGCAGTTTAAATGTAGCCAGCAATAAAATCCATCTGCAAATATTTAGACTGGGACACAAATTAGTCTAAAAGCAAAAAACTGCGGTTGCTGGAAATCCAAAACAAAAACAAAAATACCTGGAAAAACTCAGCAGTTCTGACAGCATCTGCAGAGAGGAACACAGTTAACGTTTCAAGTCCGTATGACTCTTCATCAGAACTAAGGAAAAATAGAAAAGAGGTGAAATATAAGCTGATTTAAGGGGGGTGGGACAGGTAGAGCTGGATAGAGGGCCAGTGATAGGTGGACATAACCAAAAGATGTCATAGACAAAAGGACAAAGAGGTGTTGAAGCTGGTGATATTATCTAAGGAATATGATAAAAAAGGTACAGATAGCCCTAGTGGGGGTGGGGTGGGGGGAAGGGATCAAAATAGGCTAAAAGGCTAAGGCCTTTGTCAGACCTGCTGAGTTTTTCCAGGGTTTTTTGTTTTTTTGTGTCACAAATTAGTCTATTCCTGGCTCAGTCATTTCTGGTAAATCAAGTGATGTTGCATGTACATCTAATTGTATGCAACATTTTTTCTATTGTGCTATTGTCTCCTGGAAGTGTCAGTAGGTTCCAACACCCTCACTCCTTCATACATATTCTTATATAGGTGTGGAAGGAACACAGATACAAAATCTGTTCCTAGCCTTCCGATAACACTACATTGAAATAGCTGCTAAGATGTGGAGAAAGTCAGCTGGTGTTACCTTATCCTCAGATTTTCACTCAATCAGGGAAAGTGATTCATGAAACACTTTCAGATGAGTTTGAGAACTCATCATTTGAAGTAATTTGATGAAGAAGCTGGCTCTTACCAATCCATGTAGAGCACATGAGTACACTTGCAACCAGGGTCACCTTAAACAATTCATTTTACTGTTCTAGTCTAATGCAAATAGGAATCCAGTGTGTTACTTAACGCTTAGGTAGCAAAGTGAATTGTTAAGCCAACTTAATAAGCACATCTTCATTTCGTGCCTGATACAGAATGCTCCTGTTGAATTACCTGGGTAAGACTGGCCAGCAGACCCCACTGAAGGCAGCGGTAGTCTTCTCCATTGGCTGGGATGTATTTGAGTGCACGGCTTCCCTTGAAAAACCACTTAACTGGATATTGTTTAATTACTACTTAACCAATTGTCTACAAGCTTCCGTCAACAGGTTGGTATCTAAGGAACAGGGAAAGCTTGGTGTCACTATGACTGATAACAATGGCATTTCCTGTAATCATTATTGGAGTGGGTTTGCTTTTCTTGCTATCATTATGCAATAAAAATTTTAAATTTAAAATAATGCCATGGGGAACTGTTAGAATTGGATATAAATCCATTGTTAATGGATGATCATTTTGGGTGAATTACACAGGGGTCCTGTTCATGAAACATTTTCCTCTGGTCTAAAAGTAGGTCATCTTTATATTTTAATTTGTCAATGAAACCAAGAGAGCCTATGATATCTTGATGATATGGTATCCTTCCTGCTGGCCAGTTGTTTAGCGACACCTTAGAGGACAAAGGGCAGAAATTTCTGTTGGCAATATGAAAGTTTAATGTATCTGATGTACCTGTATCAAATGCTGCTCTCCCGTATTTTAATGAAGGCTGTCGATGTTTCTTTCAAAATATCGGAGAGGACAACCTGTCACAATCATGTTAGCTTTTCTACAATAACATTGCCAGCAGTGATTTCTGCCTCCTCTTGTAGTGAAACGAGGCTGAATTTTATACACAGGTTTGCTCCGATGACCTTTCAGATAAGTACAGTTGCTATTTCACTGTGAATTCCTTTAGTACAGAGGTTATGCAGCCCGTCACTTTGATTTACACTATTATATTCAATAGTTCTCCATGTACTTTAAGCACTTTATTTCAGTATGTGTCAAGTGATCACTACATTAATTTCTCCTGCAAAGTCATTAATCCTCAGGAAGGGATTAGTGATGATAACAGATTTTTGGCCACACATAATATTTTAAGCAATGGGAAGGCAAATATGTAATTAGACAGGTTTAAAGAATTTCCATGGGGGAGAATTTTAATCTGCATGTGGTGTGGGTGGTGATGTCTGCAGTTGGGGGTGGGGGGTTAAAGGGGGTGGTGGGGGGAACGGATGGCACCCCACCCACCTGTTCTCCCTATCACCATCTGCCCCACCTGTGACAGAGACTGTAGGTCGTGCATTGGACTCTTCAGTCACCTGAGAACTCATTTTTAGTGTGGAAGCAAGTCATCCCCAAAACCGAGGGTCAGCCTAAGAAAGGGGTTAAAGAAGGAAAAAAAAAAGTGTGCTGGAAGCCCGACATGACCTCACTGGCTTCAGGATTTAATTGGTATATATTTCAAGGTGCTTGGGAAACCCCAATGGAAACAGGTTAGCAATTATCATATGCAAAGTGGCAGCTGATTGAAAATTTAACTCTGTATCCTGGCTTTAACTGCCAGAGCATGGATCCCGGAATTGTCTGAAACTTGCCAATATGAAGAAGGCGAGAGCACAGTGGGGATTGATCAGGTTGTGAACTTGACAGGCTAAAAAGCCTATGGCAGCTGTACCTTGGCGAATTGAAGGGCTTTTGCTGAAAGGATTTGTTATGATGTTGAGCTTTCCCTTCTTTTGGAACTGATTTCTACTTCCTTGGACTTTTTGACTTTAATCTACACTTCCCTCCTGTTAACCCCTCTCAGCAACTTTTGCAGCTCTACTCCGTGTTAAATTCCAAGTCGCCAATTGATGAAGTAGGAAACCAGAAGTTAATATTTACTCAGTTTTAGATTTATTCACAAAGTGAAACAGTACAGGCAAGTAACTCTTAAATTTACTACATAACCAGTGTCAATAAGTGTCTCTTTATATTGTCACTGGACTGAACAAGGTGTGTCCTTCAGTATGAACCAACGAGGTAGTGATTTGTTGCACTTTGTGCCATAAAGCACAGCAAAGAGGATTGCAGCTACAGGAGAAGGAAGGAGAAACAGGTGGAGCAGCAGGAAAAGGAGGAGCCAGATGTAGCCGAGATCTCTACACCGCTCACCTAGCTGCCAGAGATACCCACAATGGAATCACATAGATGATACACCTAACCTGAGGCTGTGAAGCCACACTGCTGAAGAATGGCATGATCCAGGATGTGCCAGTTCTTTAATCTGGGATGCCTCCATGTGTTTTTGTATTTGTCTTCTAGCAGAAGAATGTGTTTGTTATATTGAGGCCGTGCTAAGTGCACTTTGTCAACAGGAGAACACCATCTGTATTGGCTTTTCCCACCCCATTTATCCCAATGGTTCCTCTCCAGACATCAGAATCACAGTCAACCTTTACATTAAAGTCCCCCGGAAGGATGATCATTTCTTCTTTTGGGATGGTAGTGAGGACTTCATCAAGGTCAGAATGGAACTTTTCCTTAACATCTTCACTGGAGTCAAGGGTTAGACATAAGCAGTGATGATGGTGTCATATTGATTACAGCTGACGTGTAGGTGAAGTGTCATGAGGCCTTCATTTCTAAAATTGGGGAGTTCTGGCAGCGCATCCATGATCCTATTCCGAATGGCAAAACCAACTCTGTGGAGGTGAGGGCTGCTGTCAGTCTTTTCTTTCCAATAGAAGATGTATCCCCTGCTCGTTCCTTCAGCTGCTCCTCCTTGAGAAGGCAGGTCTCAGTGAGGGTGGCGATGTCAGTTTGGAGTCCTGATAGCTCACATGATACAAACGCGTTCTTCTTTCTGGACGGTAACTCATGAGATTATCCATGAGGTGTTCTAACATTCCAAGTTGTAATTTTTTTTTTGACCACCAAGATGGAGACCCCACAGAGTGTGGTTCCCCAGCTGGGAGCAAGTAGGAAAGCCTATTTTTAGGGCACCTTTTCTACCCCCTCCCCATTTGGGGTGAGCAGGAGGGTATCCTGAAGAGGACTGCTCAGTCACAGAAGCTGCTGCCCAAAGACACCTCGGTCCCTACACAGGTGTCCAATAATCTCCTGTCACCTGTGTGCAGACTAGGGACTCCCAGGTTCACAGTCCTGTCACCGTTTCCAATTCTCTATCACCACTGGACTTGGCAACTGGACCCTGGTAGAAGCCTGCACATGTCTTTGTTTAATGTGGGGGCATTGGGGTGCTGTCATTGTCCACATGTCCATGACAGGTTGGTGGTCAGATTTCAGTAGCGCATTAAGCCACATTGACTGGGGCCACCTTGCTGCTGAATCCTTCTTCTACCTTCATAGCCATGAAAATGGCCATCAGTGCAAAGGCATCGTGGTATTCCTGTTTGACACATTTTCTGCAGTACAGAATCCATTAGTTGTTTTGAAGACAGTCAAAAGCTTCTACGTCAGTCAAAGCTTTTAAATAGCCAAACAGGTAGCTAAGCTGATCTGCAAAGAATGAATGAAAGCAATAGGAGGAGTTTAAACAATCAGTTCTGGAACTCACACTGGGCTAGCCTTTCAATATTGCACAAAGCAGAATAGCACTTAATCCAGTGGATAATATATTCTAATGCACCTGAAGACAAAACAGCATTTGCAGCAGTGCTGTTCTCCCAGGGGAGGTGATGGCATAGTGGTATTGTCGCTGGACTAGTAATCCAAAGACCCAGTGTAATGCTCTAGGGACCCAGGTTTGAATCCCACCGCGGCAGATAGTGAAATTTGAATTCAATAAAAATCTGGAATTAAAAGTCTAATGATGACCATGAAACCATTGCCGAATGTTGTAAAAACCCATCTGGTCCACTAATGCCTTTTAGGGAAGGAAACCTGCCGTCATTACCTGGTCTGGCCTACATGTGACTGCAAACCAACAGCAATGTCTTAAATGCACTCCGAAATGGCCTAACAAGCCACTCAGTTGTAACAAACTGCTGCAAAGCCTCAAAGAAATGAAACTGGATGGACCACCCGGCATTGACCTATGAACCGGAAATGACAATGGCGATCTCAGCGCTGTCAACCCAGCAAAGTCCTCCTTACTAATATCTGGGGCCTAGTGCCAAAATTGGAGGAGCTGTCTCACAGACTAGTCAAGCAAAGCCTGACATAGTCATCCTCACAGAATTATACCTTACAGATAATGTCCCAGACATCATCATCACCATCCCAGCAGAGGTGGCAGCACAGTGGTATACAGTCAGAAGGGAGTTGCCCTGGGAGTCCTCAACATCGATTCCAGATCCCATGATGTCTCATGGCATCAGGTCAAACATGGGCAAGGAAACATTCTGCTGATTACCACACACTGCCCTCCCTCAGCTGATGAATCAGTGCTCCTCCACGTTGAACCTCACTGAGGGTGGCTCCTCCACTTCGTCTATCACCAAGAGTGGCTCGGTAGCACCACTACTGACTGAGGCGACCGAGTCCTAAAGGACAAAACTGCTAGACTGAGTCTGCAGTAGGCGGTCAGGGAACCAACAAGAGGGAAAAACATACTTGACCTCATCCTCACCAACCTGCCTGCCGCAGATGCATCTGCTATGACAGTGTTGGTAGGAGAGACCACAGCACAGTCGCTGAGGAGACGAAATCCTGCCTTCACGTTAGGATACCCTCCATCGCGTTGTGTGGCACTATCACTGTGTTAAATGGGATAAATTTTGAACAGATCTAGCAACTCAAGACTGGCCATCCATGAGGTGGGCCATCAGCAGCAGCAGCAGAATTGTACTCAAACCCAATCTGTAAGGAGCCCTAGCAAACCTGGAGTCAATGGGAATCGGGGGAAAGCTCTCCACTGGTTGGAGTCATACTTAGTACAAAGGAAGATGGTTGTGGTTGTTGGAGGTCAGTCATCTCAGTGCCAGGACATCACTTCAGGAGTTCCTCAGGGCAGTGTCCTCAGCCCAACCATCTTCAGCTGCTTCATCAATGACGGTCCTTCCATCATAAGGTCAGAAGTGGGGATGTTCGCTAATGATTGCACAATGTTCACCATTTGCAACTCCTCAGATAATGAAGCAGTCCATGGTTGAATTCAGCAAGACCTGGACAATATCCAGGCTTGGGTTGACAAGTGGCAAGTAACATTTGCGCCACACGAGTGCCAGGCAATGACTCTCTCCAACAAGAGAGGATCTAATCATCGCCCCTTGACGTTCAATGGCATTACCATCACTGAATCCCCCACTCTCAGTAACCCCCAGTATGTTATTGACCAGAAACTGAACTGGACTAGCCATATAAATACTGTGGCTACAGAGGCTAGGGATCCTGCGATGAGTAACTCACCTTCTGACTCCCCAAAGCCTGTCTACCATCTACAAGGCACAAGTCAGGAGTGTGATGGAATACTTACCACTTGCCTGGATGACTGCAGCTCCCACAGCACTCAAGAAGCTTGACACCTTCCAGGACAAAGCAGCCTGCTTGATTGGCACCACATCAACAAACATTCACTGCCTCCACCACCGACACACAGTTGTAGCAGTGTGTACCATCTACAAGATGCACTGCAGGAATTCACCAAGGTTCCTTCAGCAACATCTTCCAAACTCACAGCCACTACCATCTAGAAGGACAAGGGCAGGAGATAGATGGGAACACCACCACCTGGAAGTTCCCCTCCAAGTCACTCGCCATCCTGACTTGGAAATATATCGCCGTTTCTCCACATGGACTGCAGCAGTTCAAGAAAGCAGCTCACCACCACCTCAAGGACAACTAAGGATGGGCAATAAATGCCCACATCCCATGAATGAATGAGGCTTGCAGTTGTCAGAAGTAATGCAGCAGCCAAATTATTTAATGATCACTTACCTTTTCCAAACACAGCACTGTCATTGATCACTTTAGCAAACTCTGATATAACTCAGGCTATAGCATTTCATGTTGAACTGTAAGGGAGGCAACACCATTTTTACACAACTTTTATACTCTTCCCACCTCCACTTCACGGTTTATTTCTCCACTCTGCAAGTGAGACTTCCAAAACACAGCCACCTTCATGAAAATCGCAGAAGCTCTGAAATGCCCACTTCTGGAATGTTGCCGGCAACTGCTAAATCGCTGAGATAAAGACAAAAAAATGTGAATAATCTGAAACAAAAACAAAAATTGCTGGAAAAAGACCCAAACAATCCCCATCCATCGCCACTCTCCTCTGTCTGGCTGAACTTGCTCTCTCACTGAATAATTTCTCCTTAAACTTGTCTCACTTCCTCCAAATAAAAGGTGTGGCTATGGGTACCCGCATGGGACCCAGTTATGCCTGTCTCTTTATGGGGTACGTGGAACATTCTTTGTTCCAGTCCTACTCAGGCACCCTCCTACAACTCTTTCTCCGGTACATCAATGACTGTTTTGGTGCCGCTTCATGCTCTGGTCTGGACCTGGAAAAATTTATCAATTTTGCTTCCAATTTCCACACTTCCATCACATTCATATGGTCCATCTCCAACCCTTTCCTTCCTTGACCTCTCTGTCTCAATTTCTGGTGATAGACTGTCCACCAATATTCATTACAAGCCTACTAACTCCTACAGCTACCTCAACTAGAGTTCCTCACACCCTGCTTCCTGTAAGGACTCCATCCCATTCTCTCAGTTCCTTCGCCTCCGTCATATCTGTTTCCATGATGCCACTTTCCAAAACAGTGCTTCCTTCTTCCTTAACTGAGGTTTCCCACCCACGGTGGTTGACAGGGCCCTCAACCGTGCCTGACCCATCTCCCGCGCCTCTGCCCTCACACCTTCCTCTCCCTCCCAGACTATGATAGGGTCCCCCTTATCCTCACTTTTCACCCCCCAGTTTATTCATTCAAAGGATCATCCTCCACCATTTCTGCCAACTCCAGCATGATGCCACCACCAAACGCATCTTCCCTTCATCCCCCTGTCGGCATTCCATTGGGACCTGTGACACCTTGGTCCACTCCTCCATCACCCCCAATACCTCAATCCCCCCCACTGTACCTTCCCATTCAATCACAGAAGGTGCAACTCCTGGCCCTTTACTTCCACGTCCTCACCATCCAAGGGCTCAAACACTCCTTTCAAGTGAAGCAGCACTTCACTTGCACTTCCCTCAATTTGGTCTACTGCATTCACTGCTCCCAATGTAGTCTCCTCTACATTGGAGAGACCAAACGCAGACTGGGTGAGCGCTTTGCGGAACACCTTTGGTCTGTCCACAAGCATGACCCAGACCTCCCTGTCGCTTGCCATTTCAACACATCCATCCTGCTCTCATGCCCACACATCTGTCCTTGGCCTGCTTGAAGCTCAGCACAAATGGTAGAAACAATAACTCATCTTCCAATTAGGCATCTTACAGCCTCCTGGACTTAACATTGAGTTCAACAACTACAGACCATGAACATTCTCCTCCATCCCCGCCCCTTTTTGATCCCCCTTTTTATGTATATTCATTTTTATTTTTAAATTGACTTTCCACTTATTTTCATTATTGTTATTTTAAAAATTTATTTCCATTTTTATTCGTTGGTTTATTCTAAGCTTTTAGCCTATTTTCAATCTTTATTCCCACCACCGTCCCCTCCCCTCCACCCCACCTCCACTAGGACCATCTGTCACTTTCTAGAATGCTTCCCCTGGTCCTGTCATTATCACATTCTGCTTTCCACTTTTGATGTCACCATTAGCACCTCCTTTAGCCAGCATCACCACTATTCACAACCCTTTGACCTTCTGTTTATGACATCTCTCTCAATCTCTCCTTTATCTCCACCTATCGTTGGCCTTCTACACAGCTTCACCGATTCCATCCCCCTTAAACAGTAGATATTTCACCACATTTCTACTACCTTTAGCTCTGAAGAAGTCATATGGACTTGAAACGTTGACTCTGTCTTTCTCTCTACAGATGCTGTCAGACATGCTGAGTTTTTCCAACATTTTTTGTTTTTGCTAAATCACTTGGTTAATCCCTTGGTTGAGAGGGTTGCCTGATGATAAGAGGCTAAGTAAATAGGGTCTTTACTCTCTGGAGTCTAGAAGAATGAGACGTGATCTCATTGAAACCTGCAAGATTCTGAAGGAGCCTGATAGCTTAGACACTGAAAGGTTGTTTCCCCAGTGGCTAATCTAGAACACAGGGGCACAGTCTGAGGATAAGAGATTGATCATTTAGAACTGAGATGAGGAAATATTTCTTCACTCAAAGGATTGTGAATCTTTGGAATTCTCTACCCCAGAGGGTGCAGATGCTTCAATGTTGAATTTAAGGCTGAAATAGACAGATTTTTGGTCTCTCAGAGAATTAAGGGATATGGGGAACAGGCTGGAGGAATGTGGAGTTGAAGCCAAAGATCAGCCATGATCATATTGAATGGCAGAACAGGCTTGATTTACCATATGGCCTACTGCTTTTACTTCTCATGTTTTTATAAGTGCTTAGGATCTAGAATAACTACCCTGACAGTGTGGTGGAAGCAGATTCAATAACAACTTTCAAAAGGGAATTAGGTAATTACCTGAAGAGAAAAAAAAATTGCAGGATGACAGGGAAAAGGCAGGGGTGTGGGAGTTGGTGAGTTGCTCCTGCAGGAACCTAGCATGGATACGACAGGCTTAATGGTGCTGTAACCAATTTATGATTTCTAATAATACGCTTATAATAATGAAATAACATTCGGATTTTAATGTATAGGTGCTCAAATTTTCTGTGCATTGGATAGAATAGTTAATGAGAGTATATCGCCTAAAGGAGCAGCTGAATTTGTATTCAAAGCCCCTGATTAAAGAAAAGAAATTGCCCTTGGTATCAGCATTTGGAAGACGCAGGTAGTTCCTGTGCAAAGTGAGTGCCTGTGTTTAATTTGTTTTTTGCCCACATCTGTACGTGTGGGTCCAAAGTGTCATTCTTTCTAATCAGCAAAGAGGTTGGTAATTGCCTTTGCTCTTCCAACAAATAATTGTTACTATTTAAATATACTCAAATAACTCAGCTGCTCACAAACTGCTTCATAATCTTCAATCCCTAAACAATTTTTAACATTCTTTTCTTCTTTACTCCTTCTCTCCTTAAAAGCGATGGCTTGTGCTGAAATATGGTTCAATGGTACTGGCCACCTTCTGGTACTTTGTCCAACTATCCATTCATCATGATGGTGAGTGGCAATGAGCTACTTGACTGGAGGGAGATTACATCCAAATCCTGATCTTACCTGACTTCCAACCGCATACATTATAGCAAAGCTCAGGAGCTGGAACCCTTGCTGATCATCTTTTCCCCATCTTAGCTGAGAAAAGTTAAGGCCAATTATACTGCTTTCTCCCACTTCCCCACCTACCCCAATACACAATTCCTTAATTACTAAACTTTTACTTCAGGTTTTTTATGTGTACTTTGAAATCTTGTGTTTCAGAAATCCCTATAGTTTCTTTTTGCATTATAGGCACAGACATGTCTTGGAAAAATTATTTGACATTGATTACATCCTGAAGGTAAATAGTTCCTTCATTACTTTCTGTTCATTTTGGAAATAAGTTTGAATACAGTAAATGTGTTTTGCTTTCATTTGATGCTTGCTTGACTTATTTCAATATAGGCCAAAACTATCCGAGAATTTGATGAACGGTTTACATCAGTGATGTTTGGTTACAAAACAATTGTTGATTACTACAGAGATGCCAGTCCTTACCACAAACTAAAGTCCATCGAAATTCCTATCTTATGCCTGAATGCTTTAGATGATGTCTTCTCACCAGGTCATGGTAAGTTTATATTTTATATTTGGAGGCTCTTGAACATTTAAATCTAAAGTTTTAGGCTGGCAGTTAGGAGATCAGAGTTCAAAATTCATTGTCCACTTATTTTCACACACAGGTTTTCCTGATCAAGAATGTGCAAACTTTTTATCTTTGCGGGGTGCTTAGCTGCATACTATGGAGCCTTGGGAATGAGCAGGTTGTTGAGTGGGTTGGGGGGGGTGGTCACATGTAAGGGCAAATGGCTTTGCTGGATATGAGATCAAAATTAATCAGCAGAAAATTCTGTTTTGTGACATTTTATAGCGGGAGCCTCATGCACAGAATTTGATGTATAAAATTAAAATTTAAGTTATCATTAACTTGCATTCATCCCAAATTGTTGATGCAAACAGATCTTGCAAGATAAAAAAGGAAAATATTCTACAGATATATAGCTAAAGAAAGGTTATTTGGGATAGTAATAATGCCCCTAAGAGATGGGCATGATAAAATCACAGGCACTGATAGAAGAAATATTGAGGAATTATTTTGCTTCAGGATTTACCATGGAGATGGATCAGATGGACATACCCTTGGAAGATGAGATGAGAAATGACAGGTTGGGTTTTCATCCTCCAGGTGGGTAGCGGGAGTTGGGAAAATACCCAACTCAGCCCTCCCGCCTCAAGAGAAAGTGCCCAAAAGGATGGAATTTTAATTGTGGGATCGGTGGGCATAGACTGCAGTTGGGCCAGCTGACCTAGGAAAAAGTTCGGAGGCAACCACAGGAGCTGCTAGGTGCAAAGACAGGCTGTTTAAAAGGCCTACATTGGTGCTGTGGGACTTTGTCTCAGTTATAATAAAAACAGAGAGATCCTCTAGCCCTCAGCCCTCACACACCTCACCCCCAAAAACCACCCCCACCCCCAGCCCCATCCATGCCAATTCATTCCACCACCCACCCCTATGGCCCTTCATACTTTCATGCCAAGGTACACCCCCAAAAAACATCTATGGCCCCCTCATACACCCCCATGCCAAGCTATGGTATTTCCATACTGTATACACTGTACAGAGACAATGAATACTATAGTGACAGTCAGATATGTTTATGTTTTAAAAAAAAGTCATTCAACAATAATTTTCACTTCCTTTAAATAAAAATACTCTGTTTTACTACAGCCCAATAAAAGTGTCAATAATCCTGACCCCTTAAGGTATCAATAGCTGAAACTGCAGGCACTTCAAACCTCTTCACTTTGCGTAATTAAACAATTTGTGAAATTGACAGCATAGATCAGACAGCCAGAGGTGTCAATCAAGCGATGTTTTCCCAGGGGTTCAGTTGTTTGAACAGGATAATGGATCTCTGGCCTCTCAACCAACAATGAATGATGAGGCTTGGCTGGATATCTTTTCTCTTGAGAGGGTCTTTAAAATCATGAAATTTTTTGAAAGAGTCAACACTGAGAGAATATTTCCACTTGTGAGGAAAATCAAAACTAGAGGTCACTAATATAGGACAGTCACCAAGAAATCAATTTGGGAATTTAGAAGAAACTTCTTTAGCCAGAGAGTGTTGAGAATGTGGAACCACAGGGAGTCATTGAGGTGAACAGCACAGACATATTTAAGGGGAAGCCAGATGGGCATATGATTAAAGAGGGAATAGAGAATTCTGTTTATAAGAGTTAGGTAAGGAAGCATAGGAGAAGATCTAGTGGTGCATAAATGCAAACATGAAGTAATTGGGCCAAATTACCTTTTTTTGTGCTATATATTCCATAGAATTCTGTGCAATTGTTGTTCGGGTTTAGAATTTGTCCACCAATGAGGCAATGCTAAAAGCAGCCATCCCCAAATCTTTAAGCCCAAAATATCCTAACAGGACAAACCAGCAAGTAAAATAGTGTAGCCTTTGTTTTGTGGCCACGTGTGGCCCAAAGATGGTATTTGGGACATTCATATTCTAGGTGTTTGTGAAGGAGAGAGAGGAAAGTGGCAAATGACAGAGAAAGAGGTCTCAATCAAAATATGCTCCAGAAAAGTCAACCATACAATACAATTAACAGTGTTAAAGGAGATGTTAGGGGAGTAAATTATCTTGAACAAGAAAAGACAGCAATGCTCACTCATGCCTTTGTTACCTCTAGACTTGGCTATTAAACACGCAACTGGCCAGGCCCTCATCTTCCACTCTTGAACTCTTCCAAACCTCTGCTCCTATATCCTAATCACACCATGTTTCAATCACCCATCACCCTCACTGACCTACGCTGGATCCCGGTTAAGCAACACCATGATATTAAAATTCTCATCCACGTTTTCAAAAACTCCCATGGCCTTGCCCCATACTATCTCTGTAAGTTCCTCCAGCCCCACAACCAATGTTCCCTCTAAGCTGCACAGGTCTGTAGCCATGCAGGAGTCAGGAATGTACCTGCAGGGAACAAAGAGGTAGCGCACAAACAACATTCCCTTTAAGATATATGTGCGTATAGCCACAGGCCAATTTTAAAGGGACCACGCAGTGCAATAAACTGGCTGCACATAGCATATATGAATTAAAGAGAACGTTGCAACTCTCCAAGCTATCTGTGCTCCTCTAATAGGGTGTCTCGCGGACAGCTGAAACTCTACATTGTGAAATTCCTTCCCAAACTTCCCCAACTTTCTACATCGCTTTCTGCTTTTAACATGCTCATTAAAGCCTATCTCTTTGACCAAGCTTTTGATCATGTGCCCTAATTTCTCATGATGCACCTTTGAGCCAAATTTTGCTTCATAGCATTCCTGTGAAATGCCTTTGAAGTTGCTTGTGAGAGGTGCAATATAAATGCAAGTTGTTGTTGCTCTATGATTTTGTTAGAACTCTGGATTCATTCCAAATTTTCAAGTATGTGACTGACCTGATATAATAAATATTACCTATTGTCTTTTCCAAATCTAATCTCTGCATTGGGCAAGTGCACTGTCTGGTTCGGCATTGAGCTGTAGACTGGGAAGGTCCCAGATTTCATCACTGACCAGCTGCTGAGTTAGTTGGCTTCTGTTGGGCTGTGATGCAATGTGTTATAGTTGGTCACAGTGTCCCAGTCTAAGGAAAAGATCATTAAAAAAAACAGCCTAAATTGCTACTTTTGATCACTCTTTGGTGACTGCTATTGAAAGTGACTTGGTGTGGATATTGGGCTAGGACAGGATCGGAATTGGATGTGATACCCCAGTAGTCATGTAGCCGCCAACAGTCACTTCTACAGCTCACAGATGAGTGAAGTACTGGAAAGAAACTGGCACCTATGTATCTGTGTTTCAGCATGAACCACCACCCTGGCAAGGAAGCTGAAAAAGAAACTTGGAACAAAAATCAATAAATTAAAAAAAGTTCTTGACATCGTACACTTAAAGTGCAAGCATTATACTGTATCGCAATTATGATAGGTAAAGTTTAAGGCAAGATTGATAAATAGTAGGGCAGAATTTTCTGCTCCAGTTCGTGGCGGACGTTTCTGGAGGCGTGAGTGGAGAATATGGTGAAAAGGCCAAAAATCAGTTTTACGATGTTGTTAAACCAGTTTGCGATCGTCCGCTCTGCATGTCAGTGGCAGGCCATGTTTCCTGGTGTGCACCTGGCAAGCTGAACTTCGAGGGGAACTCAAAGGTGAGTGCACAAAACATTGTGCAGAGCTCACGAGGATCGCTCATAGGACATCAAGGAAGAGGCGCCGCACATTCGGGAAGGAAACAGGTAAGTTGCTGTTTTTCAGCTAGCTTCCAGTGCGGGTAGGGCAAGGCAGCACCAACTGACATATATGCTGGCTGGGGGAGGGGGTGAGGGAAGCGACCACACACTTAAAAAAGCTTGTCAAAAGTGAGCATTCTTCCATAGCTGAGACCGTTCAGCGGTAGTTCCATTGACATGATTGGAGTTGGGCCTCTGAAGCTTTTCTGCCCACTCAAACAATGTAAGAGCATGAAAGTGCCACCAAATGCTCCAGAATTTTTCACCCCTCGGCCACAGACTGCAAATTAATGTGTGTTTTAGGGGGCAACAGAACAATTGGACAACTAGGCAAGTTTTAGAATCCCCTTACAAAAGGTGGCCTTTAAGAAGTCACTGGTGGAAGCACTCAGAGCCGCTTGCAGTGTCTTTATTTGGGTTTAGACCAGTCTCCCCCATGGTTCAAACTAACAGCGCAGCCTTGCAGCGCAGGTTAGGAGAATGCCTGTGCCTGAACTGAGAGCACAGCATGCAGTCCAGTGGCCGAAGCTGCCACCGAAGTGGAGTGGAGCAGAGATGGGTGGGATTATGGCCAGCCATGAAGCGTGGAATACACTGGCCATCCAAGTGGTGGCCAGTACTCTCTGGCGTGTGTATAAGGGCACTGAGATGCAGCCAGAGCTGGAGATTTAACCAAGGGGGTCCTTAATACACATATGCTAACCCACTCATTCCTCTCTTTGATCCTGCCGGAGGAGAACATCAGGATCATGGAGGCTGGTGACTTTGTGGTACGCCTCATGGCTTAGAGACCAGAGGTGAAGGAAAAGAGAGTGACAGAGGTGCCTGCTCGTCAAAGGGAGGAGCACCACTCTGAAGGTGAAGGCATGGCAGGGCCTGCTGCACACACAGCTGAAGATCCACAGAGAGCTGTTTCTCGTAGGCACCTCGCTGAACCCAGAGTCTATAGATGGCGCTTGGCATTCCTGCAGATGACTGAGAACCAGTGTCGCTGAAGACTATACATGTCTAGGGAACTGATCAGTCACATATGCCACCTGCTGCAGGATTTGGCACCACGGGGACTTGAAGGGCAGCCACTGCCAGTGGCCATGAAAGTGGCCACGGCACATGATTTTTACACCAGTAGCTCGTTCCAGGGCTCCTCAGGTGCTCTTGCAAACCTCCGCCCACAGGTGCATCCAGGACATCATGGATACCATTTTCATGAAGGCACAGAACTTTGCGTGTTTCATCCAGGATCAGGAAAGCCAGGAAGCAAGAGCGCTGGGATTTGCACAGGTCTCTGGTTTTCCTAACCCTGCTGCAATGTCTTAGTGACTTCCTGACCTCCATGGTGGAAGTGGAGGCCGCCTGCTGACTGCTACACCTTGACAAGCGTCTGCTGGGGGGCCAAGAACTGAAGGGCCCCAGGCTGCTTTGAGTATCCTGCTGATGGCCACGTGCATTCTCCTCGGCCTGTGGAGTTTGAGATGATGGGCAAAAGGAAGAGGGGTTTTGGATCGGCAGAACATTCCCAGGGTGGATGGCCCCAGCGTGTTGAGCTGCTGGTGGCCCTCCCAATAGGTGCCTGACAGCCCCTGGCTGAATCCTTGAGGAGAAGGGGAACCTGGAGTGAGATTGAGATGCCCCATGACCCCCTCGCATTGGTACTGTTGGAGGCCAACTTTGGTATCAGCGATGGTCCTGCACTGCTGTGCGGGATGAACTCCAGTGTCCTGGATCAAAGTCTCTATGGCGGCTGCCATCCTGCCAGTGTTGACCTTGGTGCACCAGCATGACTACGCCAACCCCTCGGACATAAGATGGACGGACTCATCCATCATCCCTTGCAATCTGCGGAGTGCACCAGACATCCATTCCTGATGTCCCCATGATTGTCTTGGCAGCTCCACAAATTGATTGAGGACTAAGTCCTGAGGCTCATCATTTGACTCAGACTCAGCAGATTCCTTGCCTCCAGCAGTCCTCCGAGTGCCAATGACCTCTGATGTCCTGGCTTCCACCTGATGTGGAACAGATTGTGTGCTGTGGTCACCAGATTGCGATCCTGAGTCTGCTCTATATCTAGGTCCCACTGAGATGTTTCTTGCTGTACTGGTGGAGGGTGTGGGTGAGCGCCATGATGGGTCTTCAATGGTGCTGCCCTCAGGGTCCTCATCCGAGGTGCTCTTGGCGCTGGAGTCGGAGTCAAGGATGCCTGAGGGTGACGTGGCAGATGTGCCCAGGAGAGAAAACAGATTATTAGTGCCTGGCAACCGCATTACAGATAGAGTGGACTCAGTAGCATTGACAGAGGGATGATCCTCATGTGGGTGTTTGCTGCTGACCTCACCGTCGCCACAGGAACAGTTGACATCCTCTCCGGCCAGCTCAACATGCGACTCTTGAATGGAGTAAGGACCTTGAAGTCCAGCAGTCCACCCCTGGTCTGAGACCTCTCCTGTTGATTGTGTGCGATCTTGTCCTGCATAAAGACAGATGGAGAGAGTAAGAGTAGGGTGCATGTCAGGCCAAATGAGAAGAATGGCAGGCAAGCATGTGTGCTGAGTGGAACCATGGACGGGATGAGGAGGCGATTTCCAGAGGAGATGAGGCCAGATGGAGATGTGAGGGTTTGTGTGTGAGAGAGTGAGTGGTGATGTCCCTTGTGCTGACAGTGAATGAGATGCCAGTGAATGTGTGATGGGCTTGTGAGTGAGTGAGTTGAGAGTGATTAGATGGTTCACTCACCCTGGCAGCACAGATGAGATCATTCATCTGTTTTTTGCACAGGATGGCTGACCCCTCGTGTGTAGCATTGACACTGACCGCCTCCCAAGCTGGAGTAGTGAGACTGATGGGCCTCCTGCAGCCCGAGCCGAAGTAGAGGACATTATGGAAGGCCTCCACGGTGTCCAAAAGGTGTTGCAGAGATGCATCATTGAATCGGGGTCTGTATTCTTCTTGGCTTTTGGGGTCATGTCTTTGCCAGAGCACTCCTGGGCTGGAAGTATTGAGAACTGTGAGCATGGCTGCAGTTTAAATATGACGCCCGGAGTGTGGAAGCGGCGAGGTAACAGCATGGTGGGCAAATCAGAGGCTGTCTGCCAGCACAACAGTGTATTTCCTGTGACTGCGTAATTTATTGTGGTCGGCAGATAAAAGGTCGTTTTTCACGCCCGCTGCCACATTTAGTGCAACTCTGGGATGATTCTGCTCGAAATGATTAAGATTAGCTGGAAGCTGTTTGAAATTATTTCAGGATTTCCATTTTGTAGCAATACTTCAGATACTGTAAAAGTCCAGAGTTGGAGCCAGACCTGACAAGAGATAGGCAGAAAGAGAAAGAGATGCTTACGAGGAGGATTGGGTTTGACAGCACATGAAGTAATCACAAATGCACAGAATGAATTTGGGCAATTGACAACATTTAGTTTGCATCCCTCAGCATTGGGTTGTCACCCCAAAAATAAATAGCAGTGAGGTTGCAACTTGCTGGACGTGGTAGCAAACTAAAAGTGCTGCTTATAGCCTTTCTGGACTGCTTTGGCTTAATTTATTTGTTTGTCATGCAAGTTCTTGGTTAAAAATTGCTGAACTTGACATGAATTTTGTTGAAGCACCATCTTTGCTAAACTGTCCCTGCATTCCGGCAGATATTGCTCCACCCTTAGCAATACCCTTTCCACTAGCTATCACTCTATGTATTTTGAGGAGCAGTATGGTGAGCATATGGAGAATGATCAAAGCAATAACCGATTGGGAAAGTACCATCAGCAGAGGCTGGTAAGAACCTGCAGAAATGCACTGCACTTTCAATCTATAGGCTACTCTGTTTCTATCTAAGATTGTCCTGTTAGCAGCCACTTACAGCATGCAACAGACCACTATTTACCCTGGCACTCCTGCTGGAACATACAGCAAAGCCCACCAAATTTAGCAGAGCCTGCAAAACCTGACTTAATTATCCAACACTCCACCCCGTGCTCATGCCCACATGGCTGTCCTTGGCCTGCTGCAATGTTCCAGTGAAGCTCAACGCAAATTGGAGGAACAGCACCTCATCTTCCAACTAGGCACTTTACAGCCTTCTGGACTGAATATTGAGTTCAACAATTTTAGATCATGAACTGTCTCCTCCATCCCCACCCCCTTTCCGATACCCCTTTTTTCTAATAATTTATATAGATTTTTCTTTTCCCACCTATTTCCATTATTTTTAAATATATTTCCATCCATTGTTTATCTCAACCTTTTAGCCTATTTCGATCCCTTCCCCCCACCCCATCCCCACTAGGGCTATCTGTACCTTGCTCATCCTGCTTTCTACCCTTAATGTCACCTATCAGCACATTCCTTAGATAATATCACCAACATCAACAACTCTTTGTCCTTTTGTCTATGACATCTTTTGGCTATCTCCACCTAACACTGGCCCTCTATCCAGCTCTACCTGTCCCACCCCTCTTTAAACCAGCTTATATTTCACCTTTCTTCTATTTGTCCTTAGTTCTGTTGAAGAGTCATACGGACTCAAAACATTAACTGTGTTCTTCTCCGCAGATGCTGTCTGACCTGCTGAGTTTTTTTTAATTTTTGTTTTAATTATCCGAATCATGTGCTCTAATACAATCATGGTGACAGAATGGGCCTTATTTATTGTAGCTTTTCTGGTGCCCTAGGGAACAATGGAGTCATCAGCCAAGCCTGCAGGTGATAGCCTGTGTCTGGGCTCTTGCCTTTGGCTTAGAAAAGTGGTAGCACTGTGGAATTCTGTAAAATCACAAAATCTAGACTGTTGTAAAGGTTGTTTGGTGTTTCACAGAGATCTGGAGGCTAGTACGGTTAAACATAAACTGTTTATTGTTAACCCATAACTATGTACAGATCCTAGGTACTGCCACGCATGGGTGTGGTCTCCATGCTGGCTCCTTCCAGACTCTACTACACCCAGTCTGCTATCATGTGAGTCTCTAAGTCACTATCTGGGCAGTACTGTTCTCCAGTCACACATTAACCCTTACCCTGTTGAACACCTTATCCTACGTAGACCGCTCCTAGGAAAACAAGCATTGAAATGCACGATGCTGTGTTGGTAGGACTTGCTGCATATTCATGAAGTACTAACCATTCCCTTTCATGGAAGCAATAGAATTGGTAAGGAAGCACAAGTGACAACATGTGGGTGTTTCTTCAGCATTTTGAACTTCTTTTTGAACATGTTACCTTCTAAAAAAATCCAATAACCCCTCATGTCACGCTCTCATAGGGAAGATGATGAACTGTCTTGTCCGAAAGAACAAAGCATTTATCACCTGCTGAATCATCTGCAAGAAATGTTACAAACATCATTACAAATGTTGTTACAAATTGTTACAAATGTGGCAAACTAGCCAGAATGAGTCTGTGGCCAAGAAATCCAATACATCTAAAATCTTTTGAACTTTGGAACATCTAGAGACGTGATTCGACAAGAGCTCAGCTTGCATACATAATAACAGACCAATTTGAAAATTATAGTTGGGATGATTAGCATACAATAGTGGAAGTTCCACTGTGCACTATTGCTCTGGTATGGTTCATTCCAGAGTTTTTACTACACTGTGTGAAAACCCAACTCTTTACTGATGATTTGCCTAAAGACAGCAAAAGGCATCTGCAGATTCCTGTAACACCTAATGCAAAAATTGGAGTGAACCTAAAATTATACATGAGGTTGACAAGCAGTTATGCCACTTAATATGCATTTCTGCTGTCTGCCTGCCGCCTTCTGCCAAAAGCTCTGGCACCTGGTTGCCATGGGTGGTGGTGGGGTGGGGGGTGGGGGCGGTGTGTGGCGGTGGCTGCTGTACAGGAGCACCCCCCCCCCCGCCCTCAACCCCAACCCCCCGGTAAGACAAAGTATTGATCTCCTCTGCCCCAAGCATAAGCTACATATCTTGCCACAGGTGTGCTCCTGAGGTGCAGTGTGAGAACTACAGTTGCTGAAAATGCTGAAATCCAGTATTCTTTGCTGCTCTGGACCTCCTCTCACCAACTTCCAGGGTTTTTCTTGCATCCAACCAAAGAATAGAACACCTCATGCCAGATGTTTGTCTCCCGATGGGGGTGGGAATGGGGTCGTGAAAGTTAAGAAATTAGGATTTTTAGCTGCTCCAGTGCTTTCCTGACCCCACACTCTTTTTGTGTGGCCTTTTCCTGGGTCAGGAAGGCCTTGAGTGTGATCCCCACATGCAGTTCTTCTGAGGTTGGGGTCACTGGTGTGGGTTTGGAAGCTCTTTTAAAAAAAAGCTTGCCAGGCTTGAGAGTTTATGACCAGTGGGGGAAGCCTATTGAAGAGTTTGGAACTTTCTGACAGGTAAGTGTTAATTGACACCTTCAAATTTCACAGTTATATGCTACATTATAATGTAGGTATGTTTTAAATGCAGTTGTTGATCAAAGAGCTCTGTCCTGCAAACGTAAGTTGACCATTACAATGACCTTCATTGTGTAAATGTTATTGTTAGGAAAAAGAGAGAGTTTAAATAAATTATATTTGAATTTGTGGGTGTTAGGAATGAGTTTTAGTTTTAAAGTTTAAGTTTGATTTGTATTTCTGTATCTGCGTGTTAAGAAAGGTCAAATGGAGTTTTAGTTTCACTTTAAAAGGTTGCTTGCATTTCTAATGAGAAGTTTACAACCCTTATAAAGTAAAAGTGAATGCACAAGAGTAGAAAGAATAGTACTGTTGCCTAGCAATGGTGGTGGTGGTGTGGGGAGGGGGGGGGGAAGGTGCAGACAGGCAGATGCCTCCCACAGACATACACACAGAACTAAAGAAACAGTAGTTTTAAGTTCAGTTGAAGCCAGGACCCCACAGAGACTGGACACTCAGAGAGGGAACTATAGATTTCCCAAAAGAACAAAAAGGTCCCAAGCCAAGAAAAGCCCCAGAAATCAAGGAGAGTAGAAGAAGGGAAACTCCAAAGGAGATCTTTTAGTCAAAGGAAGGACAGGAACCTGGGGAAAGGTCCTGTTAAGTGAAGTTAAGAGTGAGGGACAGAGAGAGAGGCTCCAAGCTTCAGATTTAAAGTGAAGACAGCTTGCAAGAAGCAAGAAGGTCCAAAGAGACAACTGAAGATCTGTAATTCTTTGCTATGGGCATTTGAAACAGTGGTGTACTGTTCAGGCTGAGTTGGTGAGAGAATGCATGGAAGACAGTATGAATGCACGTGGTGACCCAGGGAAGAGAAACATCAGAAGAAAAGTTTGAAACTCTGGAGGTGAATTCTTGTGGAAGATGTCTGAGAGAAAACATCAGTTTTAGAGAAGATTCTAAGGCAAGGTTTTGGAGAGTGGAGATTGGAAACCCTCATGTGAAGGATGGAATTCAGCGAGACTGGTTGGCTCATGGTGTGACAAGCATCTAGGGATCCTTGAGACGGGATCCATAGCATCTGGTTGAAGTGGCATCTGTCACTTGAGGTCAGAGTGTGGTGTGTCTGACCACAGGGTACCATAGGTTTACATGGACTGGATACTTACTGTGTACATGAGAGTATATGATAGCTTTTGTAACTTGTGTATTCTTACAGATCTGTATATCTGTAAACAAATAGTTGTGGGTGAAGGAGTATTGTGATATAGTTAATCTTTTCTTGTTGAATAAATGTTTTATTCCTTTGTAAAAAGTTCATCAGCTGGCTTCTGCGACTCTGTTCATTAGCTACTCTCTATGTATTTAAACAAACAAATAAAAGTTAGCATCTATCAGGCTGGGTTCCACCCTGGGATCAGGCTTGTCCAGGGTAATCTCAGCTGGGTATCATAACAGTTATGCATAATAGTACTTTTCCAACAGAGAAAGTGCCATAATGCATTCAAAACTCTAGAAATAAATGTGCTAGGAAACACTCCTGTCATGTTTTGGATTATGATTTAAATATCTAGAGATGTTAGCTTTGAAAAAAATGTGCTCTGCTATTGAAAGTACAAGATCATGTCTTGGTGATAGTGGTTGCATGCTGTGGTCGCCACAATCTTGCCCTGGAAAACGGGGGACACTGTGGACGAAGATCATGTAGATGCAGTTGCTGGGGCTGCACATGATGAGTCCAGCAGTGAGTCCGAGGATGAGCACGCACAGGGAAATGCTGAGGGGATAGACACTGACCCGAGCATACTCCAGGGAGGCAGGGACACCCAGGAGGCTTTAATCCAATGAACCCTCAGCTAGCCCACCACAGATGGACTTTCAGGGCAAGCCTGGGCTACAGGCTCTATACTCGATACCTGAGTGCAAAATCTGCCTGGTTAGGAACATTAACTAAGGGCCTTGTCAATAAAGCTGAATGTCCCAAAAATCACTCATAACATTATTGGTAACCATCCACCTATGGAAGAAAAAAGGCACCCTCAGCCATGATGACATGTCTGAATTTAATGGTATAATAAAAGGAACTTAAGAGAATAAAATGACAAAGGTGTTCAACATCACACCAACTCATAAAGGCCTCACTGCAGACCAACACAAAAGCACCAGTGATAAACCCGTGATGTGCCTAAGGTGCCTTATGTTTACGTTTTCAGGTGCTGCATCTTGGTGTTGCCCCCTCACTGGGACTGGCATCTGAGACAGCCTGCTCACTCTGCTGTCCTGTCGGCCTCGATGACCTTGGTGGTTATCCTCTGGCCCATGGAGCCTGTGCTGGCCCTGCCTGGGAGGGAGCTGCCAGTTCCACAGCTGGCATGTCCCCAGTCGTCGCAGTCTCATCGGATGCAACAGTCACTGGCAGAGAGGCAGAGGAGCTGCTGCCCTAATCCGGAGCGCCCTGAGAGGAGCCCGCAGAAACAACAGGCAGCTGCTGTGCCAATGTGAGGTCGCTTCAGACCTCTCTGCTCACCGTAGGTGGATGGGCACAGAACTGGGAAACTTGGTGCCCAGACCATTTCCCACACTGGCACTGACCAGCTGAGGTCAATGCTGATGTGAGGGCTTGCTGGGCCAAGCACATCCCCAGGAAGCCCTGATTGGTCTTCTGGAGAAGCCTCTCCACGAGAGTCGCCCTGTCTCCATGGAGGATGCATGGCACTCAGCCATGAGGCTCATTGCATCGGCAATGGTCCGCATGGACTCCTCCACCATGGAGACCAAGCCAAGCATAGCCTCATGAATCTCCCCCAGATGCTCCCCCACACCCGGCCGCATTTCCTGCGCTTGCTGCATTGCGGACGACCCTAGAGGCACATCGTCAGCCACCAACTGAGCATGTGCCTGGACACCTGCAGTCTTCCAACTGCTGGTGCCATGGGCACTCTATGTCTCTGCCAGCTCCTGCAGCAACTGTGAAGTGCCTTCACCACTGTGGCCCGAGACACTAGCCGATGATCTGATTCCCACCAAGGTACTAGTATCTGTGCTGGTGCCTGCCTGGCAGAGATGGTGTTATGCTGGTGAGTCCGAGACTTCAGGGCCCTCAGGTATGAGAGGGGGTCCAAGCTGCTCCTCCTCCCGGCCCTGCTCTGCTGATGCTGAAAGGAAGAACAAGGACATTTGATTAGTTAACGTGGAGACAACGTCAATGTGCATCCCTGTCCCCCGGATCATTATGCGCTCATCCTTCCATAAGCAATGGTCAAGCCATGTTGCAAACTTCAATCACTGAACATTCAACATTGCCATGGCTGTTGGGAGAACAATGGTGACTTGAGTGCTGGGCAAACATACCAGCCTGTGGCACCCCAGCCTCACCAACATCGGTGTACCTGGGCACATGGTGCCTCTCCAGGTCAAACCGGCTAAGCATCACCACCTGGGCCAGCCCTTCACCAGTCCTCACCTGCTCAGCAGCATTATGTACATTCTTCTGTTGAAAAGGGAAGAAGAGCATTGATTAGTGTTACTTGTACCTGGACTCTCTTCGCAGCCGGCCCACCCCAACCAGAGTGGGACACTGTAGGGCTGCAGTGACTCCTCACCCCGCTGCTGCTGAAAACTCACACAAAGATTCCAGGCCTGTTCCCAACCCCTCCATCCCCTTGACCAAATGCTGCCTACATTACATAGGAACCATGCGGTCTAACCTTCCATAGCAAGGAGGCACAAACTCGTGGAGTGCAGAGAACAGCAGATCGAGCGGTGCCTCGCCACCTTGAAGCTCCCCTCCCGGCATGTCCTTATCTTGACTTTGACATGTCCTGGAGTTCCTGCACTGCGCCTGGGTGCAGCTCCTTCAGGTTGCCCCAAAAACAGTAATGTGAGTCTCAGTGTACCACATGCTGTGGGTGCAGAACCCATCTCATCACCACCCTCTCAGGGTGACTTCAGCATGGGCAATACCTGCTGGCTCACCCAGCGAAGGACACATGCTGTCAATGATTCAATGCAGTCACTGCACTAAGGCTTTTGGTGGGGGTGGGGGGGGGGGGGGGGGGGGGGGGGGGGGGGGGGGGGCGGAGAAAGTGCTGGGTTAAGTGACCAATGCCAACATTGTCCTCACCCTTCCTAAGTGCAAGAGGTCATTGTAGTGCTTGTGGCACTGGATCCAGGTGCACTGCACCACATCACCACCTCTGCCACTTCCTCCCAGACACGTTTGGTCATGTGGGGGTCCTCCTCCTCCCGTCCTGGGGCTTGGGGACCTCCCACCATGCTGCCACCTCCTGGAGGAGGGCAGCAAGGCAATCGTCTAAAAAACAAGGGGCTCAGTGCCCCCCTGCCCGACCCTCCCGCCTGCCTGCTCCACCAGCAGAGCTCTGGGTAGCCCTTCCACTGGCCATGATTGACAGACTTTGACAGGCTGCAAGGTTAATGTGTTTTATGTTCCCATGAGGAAGAGGGCAGAGGAAACTATTTTTGAGATCAGGCTTCTCTACAAATCAATAAATATCACAGACAGACAGCAGTTTTGTGTGGTCAGCAGGGAGAACAGGCTGCTGGGCTGTGTTAGCTACCATAATCAGAAGTGGAAGGGAAATGGTCTCTAGTCGAGGAGATGCACCTGCAGCCTTCTCAGGATTTGAGGAGGTTCGTCCTGGCAAGGTCAGGGACATGGGGGAAAGAAGATTCATAGGAAACGGCATTACGGCTGGCGGTGGATTTAAGGAACTTGCTGAAAACTGAAGCAATTGCCTAGAAACAGGAATATAAGAGCTCATTGGAAGCTGGGAGCAACTGTGAACTGTTTGCTAGAAGGGCTGTAATTCCATGGGGAGTGCAACATAAGATAGGTATAAAAGGGGAAAGTTTAAAAAGAAAAAGTAGTGTTTAGTCAATAGTGTTTTTCATCATTTGTTACAGTAAAAGTTTTAAAACATGAAAACATGCCATGTCATTCTTTCAGCCAGTAACTGGAAGTTTGAATCTCTTTTTAAAACTTATCAGTCTCTTCCAAGATCATAACAGTTGGAGATCTGGTCCCAGAAAACCAAGGTGGGCCTTCTAACCAACCTGCCTTGGCACCTGAACTCTTCTGATGGTGTCTCTGGACCCGGAAAACCCAAAATCTTCTGCCCACGTCTCCAGGGGACAAAACTATGGTGGGTATGGACAGAGGCAACCATTCCATGGCCCTGTCCATGTATGAGTTCATAAAGTGCGTATGGGACAATTTCCTAGAGCTGTATATTCTAGAGCCAACAAGGGAGCAGGTTATTCCAGGCCTGTGTTAGGAAATAGAGATAGCTTAACTAAGTTATATTGGTATTTGTAGGTGTTAGGAATGAGTTTTAGCTTTAAAGTTTAAGTTTGATTTAGTATTTCTGTGCCTGTGTGTTAAGAAAGTTCAAATGAAGATTTAGTTTCAATTTAAAAGGGTGCTTGCGTTTCTAATGAGATTTTTTATGACTGTTGCAGCTAAGCTAAACAAATGAGCATAGAAGAATTGAACTGTTGCCTAGCAACAAGGGGCCAGAGAGGCAGGTCCCTCCCATAGACACACACACAGAAGAAGAGAAACAGCAGTTTTGATTTGGAAGCTGTGGGGTTCAGTTGTTTTTTTAAAGTTGCTACCAGGAGAGACTAGAGCCAAGGGGACAGATAGCAGGTCCCTAGATAGCTAAGGAAAATCTCAAAAATCCAGGCGAGTGGAAGAGGGGAAAGTCAAAAGAAGACCTTCTTGACAAAGGAAGGATAGGAACTTGGAAAAGTTCCTGTTAGGTGAAGTTAAGAGTGAGAGGCAGAGAGAGAAAAGCTCCAAGCTTCAGATTTAAAGAGACAAAAGCTGCAGAAAGCAAATTTAAGGCAAGAACAAATTGCAAGAGGCAAAAAAAGTCCAAAGAGATGGCTGAAGGTCTATAACTCTTTGCTATGGGTATGTGAAACAATGGCGTACAGTTGACAGCTGAGTTGGTGAGACAGAGTGTGCCGACGAAAGCTTGAATGCATGTGGTGAGTCAGGGAAGAGCAACATCAGAAGGAGAGCTCAAAACCCTGGAAGTGAACCCTTGCGGAAGGCACCTGAGAGAAATCATTGGTTTGGGAGAAGATTCCAAAGCGAGTTCTTGGAGAGTGAAGACTGGAAACCTTCGTGTGAAGGATGGAGTTCAGTGAGACTGGTTGGCTCACGGTGTGACAAGCATCTGGGCGGGAGGGGGTGGTAGTTGAGGAGAGATCCATGGCATCTGGTTGAGGTGACATCTGTTATTTGGTACAGAGTGTGGTGCGTCTGACCACAGGGTGACATATGTATACATGGACTGTGCGCATTAGAGTATAAGATAGCTTTTGTAACTGTGTAATCCGTACAAATTTGTATATATCTGTAAAGGTATAGTCGTGGGTGAAGGAGCATTATAATATAGTTCATCTCGTTGAATAATTTTTTCTTGTTAAAAGTTCATCAGCTGACTTCGGTGACTCTGTTCAGTAGCCCCTCTCCACATATCTAGACAAATAAAAGTTAGGATCTATCAAGCTGGGTTCCACCCTGGGATCAGGCTTGTCCAGTGGTAACCTCAGCTGGAGATCGTAACATCTGGTAATGTGTAATCAGATGGGATTAATCAATAACCTCATGGTCAAGGAGCCTTTAGGTGACAGCGATCAAGACATGATAGAATTTCATGTTCAGTTTGAAGGGCCAAAGTGTGGGTCTAAAACTAGTGTTTTAAAACCTGAATAAAGGTATGAAAGCAGAACAAGCTAAAGTGAATTGGGAAACTAAGTTAAAAGGTAGGACATTAGAGATGCAGTGGCTGAATTTTAAGGAGATATTTAGTAACTCTCAGCAAAGATATATCCCAGTAACAAAGAAAGACTCTTTGAGAAGGATGCATCATCTGTAATTGAATAAAGAAGTTAAAGATTGTATCAAATTGAAAGAAACACTGTACAACTCTACAAAGACTAGTGGTAAGTCAGAAGATAGGTCAGATTTTAAGAACCAGAAAAGAATAACTAAAAAAAGAATTAAGAAGGAGAAAGTAGAGTATGAGAGAAAGCTAGCTAGTAATACGAAAACAGATAGTAAGAGTCTCTACAAGTATTTAAATAGGAAAAGCTAGTGTTGGTCCTAGAGAGTGAGTCTGGGGCATGGATAATGGAAAACAAGGAAATGGCAGAGGCGCTGAGCAGATATTTTGTGTCTGTCTTCACCTTAAAAACTTCCCAAAGATACTTGAAAATCAAAAGCTTAGTGGGAGGGAAGAACATAAATCAATCACCATCACTTGAGTAAAGGTGCTGGGAAAACTATTAGACCTAAAGTCTGACAAGTCCCCAGGACCAGATGGCCTGCATCCTCAGGTCTTAAAAGAAATGGCTGGTGTGAGGATTGTCTGATCGGGGACCTCCAGTCCTGTTTCTCTCCCAGGCATTCTGGGCCCACTTTTCCTGAAATGAGATGTGACAGTGCTATGATGTTTATTCTCAGGCACATCAAACTCAATAGGTGTCCAAGCTCTGTGAGGAATGTGTTGTCTGCACAATGATTGACAGCCAATACACTGTGTACCTTCCTCAAGTCTAAGGCCAACCACCACCGCCGCCCCCTCCCGCCGCCCCCCCCCTGCCCAGAACCACAACGACATGCCCACAGAGGCATTAGAGCCATAAGCAATGTCATTTGTGCATAATGTTGCCTCAGTCTTCTGAGGTACTCACAAGGCTCAAGCCTTATCGAACCTTTCCTGTACCTTCCATGTACACTGATAGCTGAGTGCAGACTTACTCACCCATGCAGATCTCAAAAGGTCATTTAGCCTCTTCTGGCATGGCCTCAAGCTTCGAGGCACCACACCTGCTGCCCTCTGTGGCCATCTCTGTCTCACACGTTGGTATTAGAACCTCATGCCTGATGGACACAGCCTGGAGGAGGGAATGCAGGGCTGATCGGGACCTTCTTCCCGCCCTCTCCCTTCTCTTGGCCATCTATGGAGGAATACATGTTAGGACAATTCAGCTGCTCATATTCAGATCTTAACATTATGTACATGATCAAAATGCCATGTGTTCCTTGCCAGAAGCACTTAATTCTAAACCTCTGCAGTATTTCAACCATTATTCAAATTAATAAAACTCACTTCAGCCAATGCTTGACTATCTTGCAGAAATCAAAAACTTCCTTCTTGCTTTCAACTGCAGTAAATAGCAGGGTATTGTCCCGTGCCAAGTACCCCTTTAAATTAGTGACCGTGACCTCCTTCCAGGTCACAGCCTACGAATTCAGCCACGGGTCATCTCGCCCTCCATCTTGGATTGGGCAAGGAATGACAATCCATTGACGTCACAGACTGAAAACCCATCCTGTGGCCATCAATTTAATGACTGCCATATTATACAATGGAAGATGGCAGGGGCAGGAGTCGGCAATCCACCCCTTTCCAGGTCCGAACCTGGTGCCCACCGAACCATGCCATAATATTCAGCCCAAAGACAGGTTAAATGAATGGGTAAAAATTTGGGGGATGGTGTATAATGTGGGAAAGTGTGAACTTGTCCACTTTGGCAGGAAGAATAAAAAAACAGTATACTGTTTAAATGGAGAGAGCTTGTAGAACTCGGTGGTACAGAGGGATCTGGGTGTCCTGGTACATGAATCACAAAAAGTAAACCTTCAGATACATCAAGCGATTAGGAAGGCAAATGAAATGTCGACTTTTACTGCAGGGGGAATGGAATATAAAAGTAGGGAAGTTTTACTGCAGCTGTACACGACTTTGGTGAGACCACATCTGAAATACTCTCTCCGGTTTTGGTCTCCTTACTTGAAAAGATATAGTTGCATTAGAACCAGTACAGAGAAGGTTCACTCAACTCACTCCTGGGATGAAAGGCTTACCCTATGAAGAAAGGTTGAACAGGTTGGGCCTATACCCATTGGTGTTTAGAAGAATGAGAGGCAATCTTATTGAAATATATAAGATCCTGGGGGACACAAGAACACAAAAAATAGGAGTAGGAGTAAACCATATGCTCTGCCACTCAATATGATCATGGCTGATCTTGGGCTTCAACTCCACTTTCCTGTCTGTTCCCTATATCCCTTGATTCCCTGAGGGACCAAAAATCTGTCTATTCCCGTCTTAACTGTATTCAGTGATGGAGGTCCACAATCCTCTTGGTCAGAGGATTCCAAAGATTCACAACCCTTTGAGTGAAGTAATTTGCCCTCATCTCAGTCCTAAATGATGGGCCCTTTACCCTGAGACTGTGCCCCCGTAATTTAGATTCCTCGACCAGCGGAAACAATCTCAGCGCCTATCCTATCGAGCCCCTTCAGAATCTTATACATTTCAATGGGATCGCCTCTCATTCTTCTCAACTCCAAAGAAAATGGACTCAATTTGCTTAGCCTCTCATCATAGGATAGCCCCACGTCCCAGGGGACTAATTTAGTGACCCTTAAATGTGAAGACCAAAATTTAACACAGTATTCCGGATGTGGTCTCACCAAAACTCTGTACAACTCTAGCAAGACTTCTTCATTCTTGTACTCCAATCCCCTTGCAATAAAGGCCAACATGTCATTTGCCTTCCTAATTGCTTGCTGTACCTGTATGTTAATTTTCTGTGTTCCTTGTACAAACACATGCAAGTCTGTTTGAACGCCAACATTTACAAGTTTCTCACCTTTTGAAAAATATTCAGCTCTTCTATTCTTTCAACCAAAGTGACTAACTTCACAATTCCCTATATTATAATCCATCTGTCATCCTGTTTCCCACTCACTTAATATGTCCAAATCTCTTTGCGGCCTCTCTGTGTCCTCCCCACTTACCTTTCCACCTAGCTTGGTAACAACAGAAAACTTAGATATATTACTGTCTGCCTCTTCATCTAAGTCATTAATACAGATTGTAAGTAGCTGAGGCCACCGCACTGACCCTGTGGTAATCCACTATTCACTATCTGCCAACCTGAAAAAGTCCCATTTATGCCCACTCTCTGCTTCCTGCCTGTGAACCAATCCTTTATCCATTCTTATATATTTCCTCCAATTCCATGCACACTTATCTTGCCTATTAATCTTTTGTACAGCACGTTATCAAACGCCTTTTGGAAATTAAGGTATACTACTTCTAGTTGTTCCCCTTTATCTACCTAATGAGTTACATCCTCAAAAACTCCAATAAATTTGTAAAACAGGATTTCTTTTTAGTAAAACCATGTTGACTTGTTTTAATCATACTATGCTTTTCTAACTGCATTGTTAACGCTTCCATAATAATTAATTCCAGCATTTTCCCAACAGTTGAAGTTAGGCTCACTGACCTGTATTTCCCTTCTGTCTCCCTGCTTTCTTGAAAAGCGGAGTAACATTTGCCAGCTTCCAATCTGATGGGACCGTTCACAAACCAGTGAATTCCGGAAAATCACAGCCAGCGCATCCATTATCTTTACAGCTATCTTCCTCGGAACACTAGAGTGTAGGCCAGTGGGCCCCAGCGATTTGTCGCATTTTAGTCCCTTAAATTTATCCAACTTGATAGTGTGGATACCAGGAGGTGTTTCCACTTGTGGAGGAGACTAGGACTAGGGGACACAGTTTAAGAATAAAAAGCTTCCCTTTTAAGACTGAGATAAGGAGAATATTTTTCTCTCAGAAGTAATTAGTATGTGGAATTCTCTTTCCCAGAAAACATTGGTGGCTGGGTCATTGAATTTCTTCGAGGCTGAGTTAGATAGACTTTTGATACAAAAGGAAGTCAAGGGTTACTGGGGGCAGGCAGGAAAATGGAGTTGAGCCCACGACCAGATCAGCCATGATCTTACTGAATGGCGGAGCAGGCTCAAAGGGCTGAATAGCCTTCTCCTGCTCTTAAGTCCTATGTTCCTGTGTAGGTGGCGGGCTCAGGTTTCCAAGCTTGAGAAATGGGCTGACTAACATTTCCCAAACCTAATATACATATCCAGCCCCTAATCTCAGGTACCAGCCTCCACACTTAAGTCCTTAACAGGCCAGGATCAAGAAAACTCCTAGTTTGCAAGTGCCTGGCTCTGCCCTTTTTGACATCACTGGCCTAGCAGAGTTTTGGCTCAGGTCAAGCTTCCAGAGTAGGTCTGGACTCTATGTATTTGGCTCCTGGGAAAATTATGTGCCAACTTGCTGGAGTAATGGCAGAAACACCAAACAACTTTGGCCACATGTTCTCAAGTATCACCAGTTTTCAGAACAATGAATGATTGAATTGGGACATTAGCAGTATCAATAAAGAAATAGTACTGGAGAAAATAATGGGACCAATGTTCAACCAATCTCCTGGAACTGATGCCCTGAATCCTAGGGGAGAATTTTCTGCATGTCAGGAGCAGGCGCAGGTGGGTGTGGAGCCGATTGCCACCTGCGATTGGCTCCATGCCATTATTTTACATGGGCAGGCCAATTAAGGCCCACCCAGCGTGAATCGTGGCTCCCGAGGACAGCAGGAGGGGGCGGGCAGTGGCGGGACTCCAATGACCACCGGATCCAATGGCGACCTGGTGGCCTGTTTAAAAACTGCGCAGGCAGCCTTCCAAAGGCTGGCAATGATGGCGACCAGAAGAGTTCCCAAGAGTGCTCTCAGAGAGCAGGCCAGTCAGGAGGGCAGGGTAGGTGGGGACACTGTGTACCTCGATCTCAGCTGAGTGCCTCGCTGTACTCCTCGAGGGGGTGGCAGCACGGCGTGAAATCATCGTGCCGAGGGACAGGAGGAGGAGCCCCCCCCCTACGTGATAAAATGTGCCTGGGAGGAGATGGCAGAAAGGGTCAGCACGCACGATGTGGTGCGACACACCTGGGTTCAGTGCCGCAAGCATTTCAATGACCTATTGCAATCGGGAAGGGTGAGCACCATGTTGGCAGAGGTCACTTAGCGCAGCAGTTAGATTGCACCCCCCCCCCACCGCCCCCCAACCCCAAACTCTGAATAAAGTTACTGCACTGAATCATTCACGGCATGTGGCCTTCACTGGGTGGGCCAGCATTTATTGCCCATGCCTAGTTAACCCTGAGAGGGCAGTGCTGAGCTGACTTCTGTATCTGCTGTATGTGGTGCACTTAAACCAACAGTACTGTTTTGGGAGTGACCTCAAGGATCAGGACCTAGGCGCAGTGCTGGAATGCCGAAACATTTCAAAGTCAGGATGTTGACTGACTGGGAGGGCAACTTCCAGGTGGTGGGGCAGCCATCCATCTGCTGCCCTTAGCATTCCACATGTTAGTGCTTCCTTGCTTTGGAAGCTGATACAGTGTGAGTGGCAAATGTGATGGAGCCAGCATCTGGTCAAGGGGGTCAGCCCTGGCTGCTTGGAGTGAGTGTATGGCTGCTCCAGGCCACGGTTCACATGAGCCCTGAAATGTTTCACTCAGGTGGGGGTGGCAGGGATGCGATGGCAATCCAGGTACAGGGTGGACTAATCAGTGATCTTCTCTCCTTTTCAGGAGGAGACTGCACACAATAAAGCAGAGTGGATGTGGACTGGCGGAGGGCAGGCATAGTTGCTCATTCTCAGCAGATTAGAGCAGGAGGCTCTTGAGCTGGAGAGGCGCCATGTACCCAGGTCAACCAGTAACAGTGAGGTTGGGGTGCCAGTGGGAGGTAAGAGTGCCATGCACTGAAGTCACAACATCTGTCCTTGCAACCATTCCACTGTTGACTGTTTATTGAATTCAGCATCCAACATGGGTTTCCCATTGATTATGGAAGGAGGAGCACATACTGATCTGGGGGCTAGGCATGCACATTAACAGTGTGATTAGCCTCCAACTAATCAAATGTCCTTGTTCTCCCTTTCAGTGTCACCGGAGCACGCCTGGACTCAGGAGGCAGTGGGACCGCCTCTGACCCCTGAGGGCCCTGAAAATTTACAAGCACCCTCTCAGCCAGGCAGGCACCAGCACAGATACCAGCTTGGTGGGGATAAACTTGTTGGCTAGTATCTTGGCACACAGTGGTGAGGGCACTTCACACTCGCTTGAGGTGCAGGCGAAGACAGAGAGTGCCCAGGACGCCGGCAGTCGGAGGATTGCAGGGGACCAGGCAGATGTTCAGTTGGTGGCTGATGATGCGCCTCTGGAGTTGTCCCTGAGGCAGTAGATGCTGGACGTCCAGCAGGGTGTGCGGGAGGATCTGGCAGAGATGGAATGCGTGCTGTAATGGAGGAGTCCATGCCAGCATCAGCAATACATTTACCCTCATGGCCGAGCACAAGGCCTCCTCCGTGGAGAGAGTCGTGAATCTCGTGGAGAGGCTCCTCCAAGAGAACAATCAGCGCTTCCTGCAGATGCACTCAGACCTGCAAGCCTCACGGTGGCATTGGCCTCAGCTGGTCAGTGTCAGTGTGGAAGATGGATTGGGCACCCAGTATCCCAGCTAGGTGCCCATCCATCAATGGTGAGCAGGGAGGTCCGAAGCGACCTCACGTTGGCGCACGAGCTGCCTCTTGTCTCTGTGGGCTCCTCTCAGGGTGCTCCGGATGAGGGCAGCAGCTCTACCGCTCCTCTGCCAGTGACCGTGGGATCCGATAAGGCTGCAGCGACTGGGGAGCTGCCAGCCTGGAACTGGCTACTCCCTCCCAGGCGGGGCCATCACAGGCTCCACGGGCCTGAGGACACCCCCCAAGGTCATCAAGGACAACAGGACAACAGGGTGAGCAGGCTGTCTCGATGCCAGTGCCAGTGAGGGGGGAGCACCTAGATGTAAAATCCAAAAAAGTAAGTGTAAGGCACCTTAGGCATACCACGGGCTTCTCACTGGCGGTTTTCTGTTGCCCCGGTATTAGTTGATTATTCATTGGTGTGCAGCTCAACACCTGTGAATGAAGTTTCTTTTATGTTTTGTTTCATGAAAGCATTAAATGCTTTAGTCCTGAACAAAGCTCAGGGTGTTCTCTTACTTCTGCAGGTGGACGGGAACCCATGATGTTATGAGTGACTGGTTTGTCATTGAGCTTTATTGACAAAGCACATACTTAACGTTCCTAACAAGGCAGATGTTGCTCTCATGTATCGAGTATGGAGCCTGCAGCCCTGGATTGTGTTGGAGGTCCATCTGTGGTGTGCTAGCTTAAAGCCTCCTGGGTGTGCCTGTCTCCCTGGAGGTTGCCCAGATCAGCGTCTATCCCCTCAGTGTTCTCCTGTGTGTGCTCATCCTTGGACTCACTACTGAACTCGTTGTCTGCAGCCAGAACATCTGTATCCACATCTTCTTCCTCCACTGTGTCCCCCCTTTCCAGTGTCAGATTGTGCAGAGTGCAGCATGCAACCATTATCAGTGACACATGATCTGGGGGTTATTGCGGTGCACCCTGAGTGGTCCAGGCATTGGAAGTGCATCTTGAAAAGACCGATGGTTCCCTCTACCACAGCCCTTGTGGAGGTGTGGCTCCTATTGTACCGCTGCTCGGCCTCTGTTCTTGGATGGCAGAGGGGCATCATGAGTCACCTTTTGAGGGGATAGTCCTTGTCATCCTACAGCCATCCATCCAGCTGGGCTGGAGCACTGAAGAGCCCCGGCAACTGGAGTGTCTCAGGATGTGACATCATGAGAGCTGCCTGGGTACCTTGCACAGACTTGTAAAATCAGCATCCTGTGATCACACACTATCTGCATGTTCATGGAGTAGAAGCCCTTCCTGTTGACGAAGGCACCCGGCTCACCTGCTGGCACCTTGATGGCCACATGTGTGCAGTCTATTGCACCCTGGACACGGGGGAAGCCAGAAATCGCTGCAAAGCCTCTGGCTCGCTCTGTCTGGCTGGCCTCATCCCAGCTGTCGTGAATGAAAGTCAATGCACGCCTGAACAGAGCATCTGTCACCTGCTTGACACAAGTGTGGATGGCTGACTGGCAGACTTTGCAAAGATCACCCACTGAGCCCTGGAAAGAGCTGGAGGCATGGAAGTTGAGGGCAGCTGTGACCTTCAACGCCAATGACATGGGATGCCCACCCACATAGTTGGAGTTGATCTCAAGGCATATTATCTGACAAATGGAGGTCACTGTCTCCCTTGAGAGATGGAGCCTCCTTCGGCACTGTACCTCAGACATATTGAGGTAGCTGCTTTGCCGGCTATAAACCCTGGCAGCAGGACAGTGGCGTCTTCTGCGACCCCTTCCGTCTTGCACTTCCTGTTGGCCCTGCGCCCCTTGTGCCTCCGCCTCTCCTCCCAAAGGTAGCTCCCCTGGAGGCTGAATGTGCACTCCTGGTCTCCTCCCCCTTCTGGCCCTCTCTTCCTCCTCAAAGGAGATGCCTCCAGTGGAGAGCACAACTCCCATTCCTAGGGTAAGGGGAAGGCTGCCTGAAACCTGCAAGGCCCTAAGAATGATGTTTACACCAGAGTCCTGACCTGAAGTCTGTTATTCCTGTACAAGCAGCTCTGAAGAGATTTGAAGTTCTGTTCACACAAGCAAGTAGCAGTAAGCTTAAAAGGTTAAAGTCTAACAAATAGCACTCGCGAGCCCACTCACCCCACTTATCCCGCCCATGGATGAGGTTTCTAAAAACGTGGCTGACCCGCCTGCCCTTTGCACCCGTGTGACACTCTGCAGATCGCACAGGCTCTGAAAAATCTCAGTCTATTAATGCCTCAAGGGCCTTAAGTGGCCTGTTAATTAATGGCAGACGTGCATCAGAGCTCATAGTGCGCCTGCCCACCAAAATATCACAATGCCGCGCGGTGAAGTCGGGACGCACGCTCGACATCACCATGCATCATTTTATGCGTCGGGCCCACCTCCACGAACCAACGTCAAAATTCTGGCCCTCGGGTTTTAAAAGAGGTACTGACGGAGATAGTGGATGCATTGGTTTTGATCTTTGAAGATTCCTTATAATTTAGAATAGTTCCCAAGAATTGGAAGGTAGCAAACATAACTCTGCTATTTATGAAATGAGGAAGAGAGAAATGGGGAATATAGGCCAGTTAGCTTAACATCAGTGTCAATAAGATGCAAAAATCTGTTATTAGGGACTTGGTAACAGGGCACCCAGAAAGTCATAATGTGACTAAGCAAAGCCAACACAGATTTATGAAAGGGAATTCGTGTTTGACAAATCTGTCAGAACTTTTTGAGGATGTAGCTAGTAGGATGGCTAAGCAGGAACCAGGGGATGTAATTTTAAATGGCATTCAATAAGGTGCCACATGAGAGGTTATTACACAAAATTAGGGCTCATGGAATTGATATGTCAGCATAGATTGTTAGCTAATGGACAGAAAACTGTTACAATCCCCATGCGGAAACGATAAACTAAAATAACTAAATTTACCAAATGACCTCAATGAAGAAATTACCAACAAGATTTCACGTTTTGTAACTTTTATGTAACACAAATCAGAATCAATGTAAAGTAGTAGGCAAATTACAGTAGGTACAAACTATAAATTACACATGAAATGGCAGATACAACAGAGACCATCTTATTCATTTTCTAGGCATCCCAGTCTTCCTGTATAGCCCCAGTTTCAGTCACAGAGCAGAGATTTCCATGTCCACTGGCGTCGGGGGGCATGCCAGCTTGATCAGACAACATGGCAGAAAGGCCAAAATTCAGTTTCACGCTGTTGTAAAACCAGTTTGCAATTGTTCGCTCCACCCATCAATGGTGGGCCTCATTTCCCACCGCCGTACATCAGGAAATTCATTTTCATACATCTGCATATCATTATAAGCCCTGCCTGCTGGAATCATCCCCCACACTGGATCATCCAGGCATGTCAGTGTGATTGCACGCCGATGTGTTTCACACCTGTGCATAAGCAACTTGCACCTGGTGAGTTGCATTTCGCTTGGGACTTTGAGGTTCATTTGTCTACCTGGCTTCAGGCAGCACTCGCGGTCATCAACGCCAGGTTTCGCAGGCAGCGCCAGATCACTTTTAGGGGGGCTTATGGGCAGGTATCCACCTACCAGACCAGCGTAAGGTGGGGGTGGCTTTTTAATGGCTGTAGGGCAAGGACTTGTTTGGAGAAGGGGGAAAAGAGGCCTCAGGTAAGAGAAGAGGCTGCAGGGCGAGGGCTGTACTGGGGAAGGAGCGTATGTGTACGGGGGCACATGTTGATCTGTGCAAGTAGCCTCAAGATGATGCAGGCTGAGGAGGCAGTCTCCAGAGGAGATGAGGCTAGATGGCGATGTGAGGGTGTGTGTTTGAATGAGTGAGATGCCTGTGAATGTGTGATGGCCTTGTGAGTGTGAGTTTAGAGTGATGAGATGGTTGTCTTACTCTGGCAGCACAGATGAGATCATTCATCCTCTTTCTGTACTGGATGGCCAACCTCTTCTGTGCAGCATTGGCATTAACTACCACTGCTACCGCCTCCCAAGCTGGAGTGGTGAGATTACTGGACCCCCTGCAGCCAGAGCAGAGGTGGAGGACATCATCTCCAAAATTGTTGTGGCTTTCACTGGCCCAGAATGGGACCTATTCCCATTCTCAGTTGATTTAGGTCTGTGTTGGACTTTTCAGAGGCACATCAGCAGGATTCCCAGGACTGTTCCAAACTGCTGCAGTCACATAATTTCTAACCTATCATTTTTTCCTAATTTTGATTCTTTTTACTTTTTTAAACACATGAAGAGAATTGCAATCTGAGAGCTTCAGAGTAAACATTTGAAAGCAAGACTTAGGTAAGTGGAAAAGATTTATGATATAAAAATTTGTCTATTTGTTTATAGTATGGTTTCAGAAATAAAAAGAAAAAAAATCAGTTCATAGTGCAATATTTTTACTTTCTATGTACTTATTGTATCATGCAGAACATATTCATGCAGTATACTTCATCAACTGCTTAACATAATTAACTCTTTCAGTGATCTCCAGCAATTCTTTATCTTTTATACTTTTTGTTCAGAGTTTTATCTGCTTTTGAAAGCCTGTATTAGTTACCTAAATTTCTGAATAATTTATCTAGAAAATTTTCCAGTCCTAAAAATAAAAAGTGCAGCGATCTAGGTGTAACAGAGTGCGGCATGATATTCTAAGGCTTAAAAATCTCGCTGACGTAAAGCAAAATTTAAGTTGTTTGCCTTGACTCCATAACAAATGGAATAGCTTTGTTCAAGTAGATTGTGGATCTCTTGGTCTATTGTCTTTTGTCCTTGAAAAGTGCTTTGTATTGATTTTGTTTTGGACCAGCTGTTAAATGACGGAGTGAGCTAACGTATTTCTTGTGCTTTTCAAATATCTGCTCATACACATTAATGTGCAAAAAGTCAAAGGATCTTTCCTTATAATTTATGTAGTTTAAAATTGTACATCAACTTGTACATGTTATTAAAAAAAATGCAAGAAATTTAGTGACTACTTTCCATTGATCAGCTGCAGACACCAGAAATCTTGCACTGAGGGTTTTTCATGCAGTGGAGTCTGAGCCCACCTAATCTTCCAGGGTCAGGTCTCATTGTCAATGTTTAATGAGCTCCTGGTATGTATTAGACCAGTAATTAGGAAGTTTGCTGTTTTAGGAGCAGATTATTCAGTGCTGATGCAGGGATTTAAAGAACTGCAGTAGTAACTTAAAGGGGGCTGTGTTTTTAAGGTCAGCAAATTCAAGACATATTGAGATATAGTTAGAATGCATCTAAGGCATGTGCCTAATGATTTGAAGATGCAACAGCAGAATATGCTGGAGGAAGGTTACCTGATTTAACTCTCTAGGGCACTCTGCTACAGGAGAACCGTACGGTATATCGAAATAAATGGTACTCCAGCATAACATCCAATAGATCTGCAGCAAATTCATAACATGTTTAAAGATCGCACCAAATCAACCAAGGTAAAACTACTCACCATTATTATATACAAAGGAGATGGACAATATATGCTGGTCACAAATTCTTTCCTTCCACTCAGACTATCTTACAGTCCTTTGAATGCTTACCATGCACACCCATTCCGAAGCTGCAACTTAAACCTATAACTTTTGCCAAACCATTACTCTTCATCCAAAGAATCTTTTAAAATAAAATTACATGAATGTATGTACACGTAATCGGTTATGATGGTCTGCAGAATGGGCGAATGGGTGTTAGTAAATGTTATCTTGACTGTTTCAAACTCTCAACTCCTTTTCTCAGTTTATAAACAAAGAGGTGGGAACATAGATGGGAACAGACACACATGACAGGCAGGCCCCCATAGCATTAAGCCCTGGGTTCCTTCAAAGAGGCCATCCCAAGCATTATTGGCAGGAATGGAGTAATTTAAAGTTTGAAATCTCCATTGAGCTGAATTGTTTCCAGTATTTTCTGCATTTGTTCCATTAACCTCCTGCCTAGCACTATCCTTCTCATTTTCTTGAGCAGAATTTTACAGGCCCCCACTGGTAGGTTTTCAGATGGAGGGGCCCATCAAATTACCCAGGTGGCCTTCCCAGTGCCCTCCTGGTGATTTCTTGACATTTCTGCAACTTTAGGGGGGTGGGCAAGGCCTACGGTGGCCTGCCCTTCCTCACCCAAATTGAGGCCCTTTAATTGACGCTGATCTTCCCGCCCAGCTTCAATTTTGAGGCCGGGGGAGGAGTTCAGGGATGGGGAGTGATGGAGGCCCAACAAATTAGCCTAATCAGACCTAGGAGTGTTAAATGGCTGCGGGGTTGCCGTAATCGGCAGGGATGCGCTCCTCACTGTTCAAGTGACGGGGCGAGCAATCTTGCCACCCATTAAATTCCGTTCCTTATTTTCTCTCGTAACACATACACACTAGATGTTCCAAACATACATGCAAGCACAATACCAGGGGCTGGATTTTCAATTGCTGGTGGGGAGGGAACGGGTGCAAGCGCGATTTGCGGATTGCATTCCTGCAGCAAACGCAATTTTCAAATCGCACTTGCGCCTGTTCCCTCCCCAAGCGTGACAAAGCAGCTGGAGCAGTAGAAGTCCTCAGAGAAGGCTACGCGCTCTTGAGAAATCACCATCACATGACTCATGCAGACCTCTACCAGCTCACGTACAAACACCTCCTTCGAGATTCCAAGGCTGTACAGGTGATTGCCAATATTTTGGAGATCATTTCAAATATCTTGGATTTTGTTGATTTTGATCTGCACTTGCATGCTATAATCATGGGAGCAACTTATGCAGCTAAACCTTGAACCTCTGATGGGGAACAAGAGAAGCAGCAACAGGAACACCAGCAGCACAAGTACCATGACTCCTTCAACAGGAACTTTCAAACCCATGACCTCTATGACCTAGAAGAACATGAGCAGCAGGCACATGGGAACAACATCACCTCCAAGTTCCCCTCCAAGTCACACACCATCCTGACTTGGAATTATATCGCTATTCCAATACCATCACTGGATAAAAATCCTGGAGGTCATTGCCTAATAGCACTGTTGGTGCACCTGCATAACCTGCCCTTCAGTGGTTCAAGAAGGCTGTTCACCACTATCTTCTCTAGGGCAATTAGGGATGGGCAATAAATGCTAGTCTTGCCAGCAACAACCACGTTCCATGAGTGAGTAAAAAAAGTGTCAGAAAGTGGGTAGCACTGGGCAGCCACTGCAGTTGTAAACATGGCACAACCAGTGGCAGGGGTATGCCATGGTTCACCATAAGAAGGGCTCACAAATAGTTTGGAATAAATCATTACTTTAATAAAATGGCTTAAAAAGGCCTAACTATCAATATTATCATTATCAGGAGAAAGTTTTCTTATTTAACTATATTTTACCTCTTACTACTGCAGATGATTGGAACAATAACAAAATTACAGCTATTTGTATAATAGCATCAAAATTAGATCAAGATTGTTTCATCCATTTTTTCTGCAAACCACTCAGTTTGGCCTATCATAGACTCCATCCAATGTATCTCATCTCTTGGGTATCTAAGTTCCTGATATTTACCTCTGGCCATGAAGAGAGTGGGGGGGAATATTTCTGTTGGGAAACCTAGAAGCATGGGTTTCCTGAATGTACTGCTGATGCTAATAGCAGGTCGTGCTTACATTTCTTTCAGTAGGTTTCCCACCCAACTGCCAGCCTGGTTGATGATGTTATTGAAAACCTGCAGCACCAAACCACAGCCAGGGAAAAGAGAGGAAGGAGGGAAGGAGAGAAAGATCGTGATGCAGTTTGTGAAGATCATGGGAGGGTGAGGAAATTGAGATTAGGCTCTTCAGATGAAGATTGCGAGGTAGATCATTGGGGGTAGATTGTGGAAGTCGGTAAGGGAATTGGAGGGTGGGAGAGTTGGCGATCATGGGGAGAGTTGGAGATCATTGCGGATTGGCCAATCATGGGCCTGTAAAGAACTAAGCTTGTTGGGCCTGTGGAAACACTCCTGCTCGCCCTCCTCTTCTTGGACACCAAGCACTAACCTCATGGATCTGGGTCTACCTATCTCCCTTTACCTGCTTGGTTTCCTGAGCCCACCCTCCATGGGTAAAAACTAAAATCCTTCAAAATGGAAGCCATAGTTGTCTTGAAAGCTTTTACTGACTGACCTGCCTTTAAGAGGGGTTTGGATCCCTTCCAGTCCCACCCAGCAACCTGTCTCCATTAAAACCGGAAGTGGGTAGGTTGGGGTGGGTTTGAATTTTTAAATTACTTTCAGCCCCCAACCCAGCCATTCTTGGGGGTTAAAATTTCTTCCTGAATTTCTAAGAAAATAAATCCTTGTAAATTTTCTCCCTCACCCCTGAATTAACTAGGCAAAATTTCCAAAATATAGGTCTAATATTCCAATTATATTATTCAACTCCAATCAGCTGCATTTCACAGATGATTCTTGCATGGCATCAATGAAATAATTTCCATCTGACCCCTTTTAAAAAGTAATTGTATAAATATTTAAAGAAAACATTATAAGTGTGTGGCAAAAGGACACAGTTACCAAGTGGACAACTCTTCCAGACATTCACCATAATTGCAATGAGCTGAATGGCCTTTTCTGTGCTTTAAAATTAAGTGATTCAATAATGCTTGGGGCTGAATTTTTACCTCAGCGGGTGGGCACGCGCCCAACCCACTCGAGCATAAAGTGACGCATGTTGATGTTGGGCAAGCATCCCAACGTCAACGTGCAGTCGCGCAATATTTGGGTCAGCGGACGCATGCCGGAGTCGGCAGTTCACCCACCGACAATCAAAAGGCCTATTTACGCCATTAGCAAGGTCATTGAAACAAATTTTTCACTGCCCATCCAACCTTATGGTTGGCGGGCAGGCAAAAAGGTCAAGCGACTTTTGCAAACCTCATCCATAGGTGGGATAAGGTTTCCAAGATCAAATAAAAATGAAATAAAATTTTTAAAATACCATTTATAACATGTCCCTACTCATGCAACAGAGTCACATGAGGGGACATGTTTTACAACATTTTTAAAAATTTTTATTTCTAATTTTTAAAAACTGTTCATCTCCCTGAGACAGCTCTGTGCTTCTCAAACCCCCTTCTGCCCCCGCCAAGCTCGCCCAACAAGGGCAAAATTCTGCACTTGATGTTACCTGATAATTTGTATTATTTATGTGTAAAAGTTAAATGTATCTTGGCTTGCCTCCCCTCTGTTTTTTCCGTTTCCCTCCCTTTATCTTTCTATTTGACTTCAGCTCCATGTTGCTATTTCCAGTGTTGCTACAAGTCAACTATTGGTGATTCTAGTTAGTAAATGTGTGCAGAGTTCTCTGCTACCTGATAGTCAGAATTACATTACAGGACACCCAGACAACATTTGTATTTTGTGCAAAGCAGGGCACTGAGTAATCTTGGCCCAGGTCTTCCCATCTCCAAATTATTGGAGACTGGATGCGCTACTGGACCCCTCAGAAGTCCCAATGCAAGGACTCCATGGGAATTGCCTGGCAAGTTTCAACTTCCAATGGGCAATTCGCCTGCTCCCCTGCACCCTCCGAAAATGTCTCCAATTCTGAGTTAGAATTGGAGACGTCGGAGGGTTATGGCTCACTTACCTGAATAGTTCCCCAGGGAATGTTAGACAGATGAAAACCATGTCTAACTCCTGGGTAACTATACAACTGACAACTCCTCAATTCCCTCCTGACCCTCGGGCTCTCCCCCGACCTTCTGACTCCACCCCCAACTCTCTGACTACCCCCAGGATACTCCGACTCTCCTGACGCTCCAACTCCACGTGACCTCCCAAGTCTCCCTTGACCCTTTGATTACCCCACCAACCCGCCAACTACCTCCCTAACCCTCTGACTCGCCCCGACCCTGTGACCCTCCAACACCCCCCTGACTCTCCCACTCCCCCCAAACCGACCTCACTACACCACCCACCCTACCGTTTACACCCTGCCAATTTGTCATCCTACCCACCCTTCCACCCTACCCAATTACCTCACTCCCACTTTTTCACTAACACAGTGAAAAGCTATTTAAATGCCCCAAAACTTTTCATTTTTTAAGTGAATGAAGACTTACCAAAATACGGCAGCTAGTGTAAAAGTGGGCGTGGCTTGGCTTCCCCTGACGATTGTGCACCACGATGAAGGACTCCGAGAACAAGTACACTCCGTACGTCTGAAGGAACCTGGTTCGGAAGCTTAGGTCAGAAATGCGGAGCTCCAGCTTAGTGCAAAAAGGAGCGCAGTGGCAATCCGGCGATGATTCCGCAGAAGATTCAGCGCGTTGTTTCAAAAGCAAAGGCTGGTAAATTCATCAGCTGAATATAACTGTCGTTCTTATTGTGAATGCCGAAATATCTTCATGAAAGTAAAGGCTCCTGCTGGGTAAATTTAAGCATATTGTATTAACAGTTATCTGCAAAGCAGCCACAAAAGCCATTTTCACATTTTGACTAAGCTCTTTGGCTAGGACCTGAAAACATATAGGAAGCATAACACAGTAAGTCCTCACTTCAAGTTGTAGTTGCATTCCTGAAAATCCTGAGTTTGTGAAATGATTTTAAGCGAATCACATTCTCCCTTAAAACAATGTAAAAGCTGTAATTAGGTTCAGTAGGAGCATCTTCATCAGAAAAAAACATTAAAACATTATACCCTGTAAGTTGAAATACTTTAAATTGCTAAATTCCTATGTTGGTAAATGAAATAACTTTTAAAATAAAATAAATTTAAAAATATAGAAGAAATATGGTAATTTTGTATTTATCTGCCGCTCAAAGCCGATCCTGCCTCCCAAACCTCCCGCTCATCAAAATCCCGCTTTCCGACCCTCCTGGTTGCTGCAGACCCTTCTTCTCCCCAACCCTCTGACTTGCGGCCTCTCCCGTGCCCTAATTCACTGTCTCGCCCATCCTTCCTCTCAACAAATCGCCTGCTCCCAACTTGCTCGCTCACAGCTTCCCATTCCTGAATCCTCGCTGTGAGTGAGGGCTTTGGAGATGAGAGTTGAGAGGCAGGAGGAACAGCTTCAGCTTGGGGGAAGCGGGAGGTTTAGTGAATTGAAAGATTGGTGAAAGGGTGAGTTAGGGAGCTGGAAGCGGCCACACGTTGGAGGGTCGGCAGTGAGAGGGTGGGTTAGGGAGCTGGAGAGGCCACTCCAAAATGGCACCAATTGGGTCACACGGCCTCACATCAGACAGGCCTAAAACAACTTCAAAACAAAACTCGCAGCACTAAACAAAAATACAAGTCCCATTAACTGACTCATGTTAAAGTGAAACAGTGTAAAATGGGACAATGATAAACAGGGACTTAATGTATCAAAATTTGTGGTGACACCAAATTGGGGGTGGGGAGAGGGAGGTATGGGGTCATATAATTTATAGAGTGCTAAAATACAAGAAGACATTAACAAACTTCCACAATGGATGTCTGAATGGAAAATTAATTTCAATTTGGATTAAATGCATGGTGGTACCTTATATTAGGAGAAATAAGGAGGCCACTTACTCCTTGGAAAAAGGGTGGAATCTTACAGACTTAGATTTTAGAGCGGTGGGATAATTTCTAGGTCAGCAAGCCCAGGCTCCAACTTCTCCAAGACAAGCATGATACTAACCCACAAAGTACTGACCTGCTGCTCCCCATCCCACAATGATCTTCCTCAAATGTCATCCTTATGTCCTAAGCAAGGACTGCCTCATAAGTTTCCTCGTTGCAAGAGATGAGAGCGTACAACTCCCAGGAGAGGTGCAGAAGCGGGTTGGAGTTGCATACTTAGCCATCCTCAAAGGAGATGGATGGACTAGAAATCGGCTTCAATGAAAGCTGTCGTCGATGGAGAGATGGAGGTGCCACAGCAGCTTGGTGAAAACATTCCATTACACTTGGGGCAGAATTTTGCCCTTGATGGGCGGGCGGGCCGACTGACTCAGCAGCGGGTAGGCAGCCGATTGCTGCCGCCTAAACGGGCCCCGCCGCCATTTTAAGTTGGTGGGCCAATTAAGGCCTGCCCAGCATGTTGCCCGATGGAAAGCGCTATGCGCTTCCTGTGCGGGCGGGGGGGAATTCCCCAACTGCAAGAGTGCACTCTTTCGCGCATAAGAGCACACATCTCCCTGAGGCAAAGTGCTTCCTCAGGAAGATCACTGAAACTCTGAAAGTCCAAAAATAGAAAAATTTTAAAATCATTAACATGTCCCTCTCATGTGAAAATGTCACACGAGATGGGACATGTTAGTGAAGAACACAAGCACTTTATTGAAAGTTTTTAAACCTGATATCAAACCTCATCCTGCCACTGGATGAAGTTTGTAAAAAAATCACTTACCCGTCTGCCCGTTGGGCCCCTGTGCCGATCCGAAGTTCGCACGGGCCCCTCAAAATCCTGGTCGATTGGAGAGTTAATGGCCTTAACAAGGCCTTTAATTAATGGCGGGCACGTGTCCTGCTGCGTAGCGCACCTGCAGACCGAAATATTGTGATGCCGCGCGCTGACATCGGGACGCTGGCGTGACGTCAGCATGCGACATTTTAAGCGCTGGCATGCGGGCTCTGCCACCCACACACCAGCCAGAAGATTCTGCCCTTGCAGTTGGATCTGACATGTGGCTTTTGTAAAACCCTATTCGCCAATATGAAAAATGTAATGCACAGCAAAATGCAAGGACTTGATCTCTCTGCCACCTACATGCAGGACTGGCACTTGTCTTTCTTCTCCCGCAGGAACATTGCCACAGGCACAGCGAGAGATGAGGGAGGAGGCATTTCAGTCCTCAAAGGAGGAGTAGCTCTCTGAGGATACACCATCACATGACATATGTGCACCTTCCACCAGTGCAGATACATTTATCTTGGGGGCTCCAGCAACACAAATGGAAAGGGTGGTACAAAGCGAGCAGTACTTCACATATGAAGAGGAACTGGTGCTGGAGGCCAAGACAGCTATAGAAAGTCCCCATTGGAGGCCTGAGGAAGCATCAAAATATTCTCAGCTGTACACAGATGCTGAACCTCAGGGATCATACACTAAGCAGGTACTTGAAGGGAAGCAAAGGGAAATGTGTGATCATCTGTCTGAATTCCCAAATGCATTGTAGTATCTTGCAGATAAGATAGGAATTAATCGCAGACATGAGTGTTGTAATGTCTTTGGCATGTGAGTGCATGACCACCTCCACTGAAACAATAGCCAACCTCACATGGAGTCAGATGCAGCTGACCCACCAGTAGATGCAGGCACAAAATAATAGCCTCCATACAATGGTAGCTACTGTTAAAAGGATTGGTTAAATAGCTGCCTTGATGGCTGAATGTTACATTCAAATGCAGCCAAGTGCTCATCCACACTTGGTGAGCAAAGAGATCCAGATCAGCCCTGAGTGGAAAGGGATGATATTGGGTGATTCCCTTAAGGTGCCTCCAGGTTATGGCCCCTCTGACAGAGACACAACAGCTGACTCCTAACCACATGACCGAGGCTGCCCCTGTACATATTGTTAACAACCGTGATAGGAGGAGTGCGTGAATTAGCAAGTCCCGCTACTCTGTAGGCCATACCATTAATTTAACTGTTTAATTTTCTTACCAAAATGGCCAATTGTGTACCTATACTTCTAGTACCCAGAAGAAAAGAGATTCTGACCAGGTTTCTTTCAAAAACTCAGAATGCTTAATTTATTTTATAACAAAACTTCTTATAACAAGTTTCAAGTGCTGGTTAACACACAATTGTAATTGGGAAGTATAACTATCTATCTCTTCCTAAAGAATTCCCCAGCACAAACACACAAACAAAGGACAAACAGATAGTGTCTCTTTGGAGGATGGACGTTATAAAATAAGGGATAAAGTCTGCAGGGTCTCAATGCTGTCGACCTGGAGTTCTCTCATTTGAAGACTGGGTCTTGGTGGATGCCTGGATGTTCTCACCAACTCTCAGCTTTACAGGGCCAAATGCAGACAGGTTACACTCAGATGAGGGCTCTCTGGCTACAGATTGATAGCCACACACTATTTTAGGCAAGGTTGATAGAGGGAGCCAATCAAGGTAGACTTCTTCCCTCAGCTTGTTCTCCCACAAGGCTATCTTCCGAACAAGCAGGTTCACAACTTAGGTTTCTTCTTCTGCCATGTGATTGCCTTTTTGTCTCCCAGGGGAATCTAAACCTAGTAGTCATAAAAGGAATTTAGGAGTGGTGGAATTTGTTACCACATTGAGTAGTTGAGGCGAATGACATAAATGCACTTAAGAAGAAACCTGATATAGAGGAAGGAATTGATGGATATGCTGGTAGTGTGAAATGAGGTAAGGTGGGAGGAGGCATATTTGGAGTACAAACAGCAGCATTGAGGTGTTAGGCCAAATGCCCTGTTTATGTGCTGTAAATATTATATGGCATGACTATTTACCACATAGTTTGACAGAATCATCTCTGCCTCTGCTGTGGCTCTAAAGACCAGTGTTATCCCTTATAATAAAATGAATAATTCTCTCAGAGCAGGAAGAGAAAAAAGTAGACTACAATTAAATATTGAAAAAGGTTCACCCTTGAATTAAGTTCTCCTCAAACAGAAAAGGTGACAAATTATTATTGCTTTCCACACTTTACAGCAAATATCAGAAAATCAGGAGGGCCATAAGGGCACATACCTGTAAAGAGGTTTGACTGCTTTGATCCAACCGGTTTGCTTTTTGGCTATTTTCTGCACCAGACAATCCAATGTGCGTGAGTGCAGAGCCAGAACATTTTCCTCAATAATGGGCAGAATTTTTCAGTCGTCGTGCAGGGGTGGGCCCGACATGTGGACATGTAAAATGATGCGCGATGACGTCGGACGTGCGTCCCAACTCATTGCGCTGAGTAGCGATGTTTTGGTTAGCGGACGGGTCAGCTGCACGCCCGCCGATATGTAAATGGCCTATTAAGGCCATTAAGGATTTAATTAAGGTTAATATAAACGCTACTCGTCCAATCTTACAGTTAACGGGCAGGCAAAAAGGCCAAGCGGCCTTTGCATTTTTTAGGAAACCTCATCCATGTGTGGGATGAGGTTTCCTAAAGCTTTTATTAAATAACTTTAAAAATTTCATTAATGTAAAGACATGTCCCAACTCATGTGACACAGTCACATGAGGGGACATGTTTAAATCAATTTATAAACCTCTTATTTAATTTTTTGAACATCGATTCAATCTCCCTGAGGCAGCTCCATGCCTCAGGGAGATTGAAGCACACTTCCCCATGCAAGCACAAAAGAGCTTTGACCCCGACTCTCCCTCCTCCCAATGCCCGCACAGGTAACGCTGAGCGCTACCAGCCCTGTATTACGCTGGGCAGACCTTAATTGGCCAGCCCGCGTAAAATAGCAGCGCAGAGCAGATCGCGGGCAGCAATCAGCTCCGTGCCCGCCCCCATCACTCCCGCCGAGCCTGCCAGCCAGATGAAAAATCCTGCCCAATGTCGCAAAAAAATTGCATCAGTTGGAACATTTTAAAAATTGACCCAACATTTAACACTTCCATTGGTTTAAATATTAAAGCAATCGCAAACATGTTTTGCTTTTCCAGAAGTGTTGATAAAGCAGAAATTGATCTCGTGTATGTTTCCCCATTAACTGCATTGGCTGCCAGATTGAAAGCCAGCACCTTCCATTTATTCAGGGCACTTAGGCCAGGAGGCAGCAATTAGATCCCTTCAATATGAGAATTAGGATCACGAAAAGGTAACTAAAGGTTTTTATGCTTTTATGGAACCAGGTAGAGCAGGTGTGTTCCTCCTGATAGGGGTGATATTGGGATAGTACTGGAAATTGGCCCTAAATGATTGAGTACACCTGAACATCTGCTCGGAGACTTCAGACAGAAGGTCACTGTTCTTTGGACCCTGTCACCATAAAACAGACAAGCGACGAAATCCAATCAGGCATCTAAGTATAGTTTACCAGTCAGGCCCTTGGAAAATCTAGTTGTTTTGACAGAGAAGCTGCCTTTCTCTGCTGGGGAAGACAATAGGAGATTGAGTTCAGACCAGCAGCCATCAGCTGTGTTCTTGTGGAGATGGACTTTGGGCTAATTAGGATCTGCAATTACACTTTAAAAGTATTATTACAGAAACAGTTAATACATTCATCTGAAATTCCAAAGTCTCTTTGTTTAGAACAGCAGTGTTCACCCATTTATTTCAAACAGGTTAACACCAGCTCAAATAGCAAGGATGGAAAATGATTAAAAATGTATCAAACATCCAAATACTTGTTATCTCATTGCAGAATTTCAGTGGTTTGTTCTAGGCTATTTTGAGAAGAGAAACAAATTTAATTGCAACTATGTATTTAATTTGTAAATGAAAATATTAATCTTGGGATCCATTTTACTCATGCTAGACTACAGTGCAGTGAGTTAAAGTGGAATTGTATGTGGAAATTATTTCTTAAATTAAAGCTGATCCCATGAGCATTGCTTTACAGTGCACTTTACTGTTAATAATTTTCATTTGTTAAATGGCTTGCAAAAAATTCATGCATTACTGTTCTGACATTTGTATTTCTTTCAGCCATACCTCTGCAGTCTGCCAAAGAAAACCCAAAGGTTGCATTACTACTAACTGCACATGGTGGTCACATCGGCTTCTTGGAAGGGATATTTCCTCGATGGGCCACTTATATGGACAGAGTCTTCAAACAATTTACACAAGCTGTCTTTGAGCATAAAGATGAGCTGAAAAATACATAAATCTTGAAATTCGTCCATTCCAATTGTTTGGTAACCTAAATTTACTGAGTAAACTATTGAAAATCTCAACATTGGTATTTGGGCACATTGTAAAGTACATATTTACTTGTATCTATCGTGAATTTAAAATGGGCTGGCTGTAACTTGGATTTGTCCAGAATTTAATTATAGGGTGAATGACAAAGAGTCAAGATTATTATACTCAGACTAAATCTCAATTTATACTTGGGTCTCTCTCTTTCATGTGAATTGGTTATTATTTTGTTAATTTTAAATATTCAAGTTATGGTTTTATATCATTTTCTAACTTCATCTTCTATCACAGTTGTTCATTTTTGCATACCCAGTTGGCACTGAACCTGTACAATACATTATCAATGGTAGATTGAAATCCTCAGGGCTATTATTTAACTTAAGGGCCGGTTCAATCTTTTTCAATGTATTTGGAATTCATAACATGATTGAATTGTTCAGAAGAGAATGCATTTGTACACAGTTTAACATTTGTCCAAATAACATACTTTGTAGCGCTTTACATCTTGTACTAAAGCTACTGTAAAGATATAACACATGAATAACTATTATAAATTAATAAAGAAGTACAGATACTGCTAGGACAAAAACTCATGACTGAAAAGAAATGCAACAAAGCCTAGGTATTGCTGATGCATTTTCTTTTAAGTTTGGGCTCGATTAATTTCTTTTCAAACCATTAATCTACCTTGACTGTGCCAAGGACTATTCCTTAAAAGCTTGAAAACCAATAAAAATCAATATCACATTTAAACTAACAGCAACTAACTCTGAATTGAACTGTATTTAAGAGATGTCACTGTGAATGCAATATGTTTGACCCTGGGCTATAGTATTTACACAGTCGGTGCTACTGAGTTGGCCATGAGTTACTCAACATACTTAGTTGTCCTGTCAGAGGGTCCAGGACTTACTAGGATCTTCCAGTACTTCAAGTACAATAACAGATTGTATGTGACAATATGAGTTACAAATGTAGTACATTTTGTTCAGAGAAAACTCTTAAACAACTGGGATAAATTTTAAGATATTTACTATATAAAAAAATAAAATTTTCTAAAATGAACATTGTTTGTTTATTTAATACAAATAATATAAATTTTTAGTTTATAAACTATTTCATATTTTGGATAATGGTCCAATGATTACAATGATACAGCTGTCCAACTTTCAGCCAAGATATGCAGATTGAAATGTGACCTATGTCATAAGTGTGTATTTTTTCTCACTCCCTATGGTTGTTTGAAATTATCATTTGATTTGCAGTTTGAATACAGCCCAATTTTTAAAAGAATCCAAGTGAAAGTCACACCAATGTCTGCTCAGCAAATGTTCTTTCAGAAATTACTTTTCATATCAATTAATCTCTGCTGGCAGTAAAAGTGGAAGGACCTGAACAATGAGATGGCGATGACACTGTGCTTGCCTCATGGAAATCTCATGGCAATCTCCCTAATGCCAGTGTCTGAAAATTTATTGTATCTATTATTATTGCCAAATGTGAAATAATAAATTAACCAATAGCAGAACCAATGCAGGTCTTCCATATATTCAATACTCACAGAATCACAGGATTGTTACAGTACAGAAGGAGGCTATTTGGCCCATCATGTCTATGCTGCCTCTCCTTAGGAGCAATTTACCTAGTCTCACTCCCCCACCTTTTCCACATAGCTCTGCACATTCTTCCAATAGCAATCCAATTCCCTCTTGAATACCTCAGTTAAACCTACTTCACCACACTCTAAGGCAGCCCATTCCAGTCCAAATCACTCGCTGCGTGAAAAACGTTTTTCCTCATTGGCTGCATCTTCCATTTGGCGAGTGGGTGGGTGGGGCCCACTTGCCGACCTGTAAAATGATGCAGGGTGACATCGGGCAGGCGTCCCGACGTCACCCCGCATCATTTACATTTTCAGGTCAGCGGACATGGAGCCAAGTGGGCTGCGCACCCGCCGGCCTGTCAACGGCCACTTAAGGCCATTAATAAAGTAATCAATGGACCTGCCCATCCAACTTTAAAGTTGGTGGGCAGGCCGGGAGCCCAGGCGGGCTTCTGAAGGAACATGAAAACTCATCCACCAGTGGGATGAGGTTTCATGAGGGTATTAAAATGTGTATGAAATATTTAAATAAAAGAAATTGACATCCCAGCTCATGTGACAATGGCCCATGAGGGGACACGTCAGGAATTTTTTCTCTCAGCTTTATTAACTGTTTGAAACCTGAGCTGATCGCGTGGAAGAGCGCACTCCCAACTTAGGGAATTTCAACCCCCCCCACCATCCGCACAGGGAGCACACAGCGCTTCCTGGCGGGCGTCACGCTGGGCAGGCCTTAACTGGCCTGCCCACGTAAAATGGCAGCACACCCCCAACGCACCGTTCAGGAACCAGCCCGCTCACACCTGCTTCTGCAAAAAACCCCAGTGGGGGGAAGATCCTGCCCCATGTTATTGTTTATTTTGTCAATTACCTTAAATCTGTGCCCTCTTGTTCTTGATCCTTCCACCAATGGGAACAGTTTCTCCCTACCTATCCTGTCCTGACCCCTCATGATTTTTAATACCTCTATCAAATCTCTTAAGCTTCTCCAAAGAAAACTCCCAGCTTCTCCAATTTATCTACATAACTGAAGCTTTCATATCTAGGACCATTCTCGTGAATCTTTTCTGCACCTGCTCCAATGTCCTCACATTCCTAAACTGTGGCACCCAGAAATGGATGGAATACTCTAGTTGAGGCCAAACTGGTACTCTATATAAGTTGAACATAACTTCCTTGCTTTTATACTCCATGCCCCTATTGATAAAGCCCAGGATATTGTATGCTTTATTAACCACACTCTCAACCTCTCCTGCCATCTCCAATGATTTATGCACATATACCCCCAAGTCCCTCTACTCCTGCACTCCATTTAGAATTATACCCTTTATATTATTTCTCCGCTTTCTTCTGACCAAAATGAATCACTTCACACTTCTCTATATTAAATTTCATTTGACACTTGTCCTGCCTTTCCATCAACCTGTCTGTGTCTTTTTGAATTTCTACACTATCATCCGCAAACTTAGAAATTGTATCCTGAACATCAAGATTTAGGTTATTAATAATAGTCACGAAGAATAAGGGCCCCAATAATGAGTCCTGGGGAACTCCACTACAAGCCTTCAGTCCAAAATACATCAATTAATCATTAATCGAGTCATACGGACTCAAAATTTTAACTGTTTCTCTCTCCACAGATGCTGCCATACCTGCTGAGTTTTACCAGCATTTTCTCTTTTTATTCCATTAACTACTACTCTCTGTTTCCTGCCACTCAGCCAATTCACGTCCACGTTAAAATTTTTAGCTCGGTGGGCGCACGCCCAACCCGACCGAGCGTTAAGCCAAGTTGGCTGCGTGCCCACTGACAAAAGGACTATTAAGGCCATTAAAAAGTTAATTAAATAAATTTTTCACTGCCCATCCAACCTTATGGACCTTTACATATTTTTGGAAACCTCATCCACGGGTGAGATGAGGTTTACAAAAACAAATGAAAATCAAATAAAAACTATTTTTTCATTAATAACATGTGACAGAGTCGTATGAGGGGACATGTTTCATCACATTTCTAAAATCTTTAATTTTTTTTAAATCAGTTCATCTCTGAGGCAGCTCTCTGCCTCAGGGAGATCATGTAGCCCACACTCACACGCATACACGAAGTTCGCACTCACTCCGTTTGCCTCCTCCCCACTGCCCACACAGGCAGCGCTGAGCGCTGCCGTTCATGTTTCACGCTGGGCGGGCCTTAATTGGCTTGAAATTGCCTTATGGGCCTGATCACGGGCAGCGGTTGGCTTCCCGACCGCCCCTACCGAGCCCACACGGCAAGGGAAAAATTCTGCACGTGGTGCTACTGTCTCTTTTGTTCCATGAGCTATAACTTTGGCAATAAGTCTGTTGAGCAGCATTTTATTAAATTCCTTCTAGAAGACCATGTACACCACATCAAAGTAACCTCATCAACTTTCTCTGTTAACTCATCATAAATTCCGACAAGTTGGTTAAATGCGATTTCACCTTAATAAATCCATGCAGGCTTTCCTTAATTAACCCATGTTTATCCAAGTGACCATTAATTTTGTCCCAAATTATGATGCTTCCCCACCATCGAAGTTAAACTGACTGGCCTGTAGTTATTGAACTTATCATTGCACCCTTTTTTGAACAAGGGTGTAACATTTGCAACTCTCCAGTCCTCTGGCACCACCCCTAAGTCAAAAGAAGACTGGAAAATTATGGCCAGTGCCCCCGCAATTTCCACTCACACTTTCCTCAGTATCCTTGGATGCATCTCTGGTGCCTTATCAACTTTAACTACAGATAACCTAGCCAATATCTCCTTATCAATTTTAAATCCTTCAGGTGACTGAATTAGCTCCTCTTTCATAATGACGTGCACAGCAGCTTCTTCCTTGGAAAAGACATGCAAAGTATTCATTTAATACACTTAGCCATGCCCCAGCCTTTATGCATAAATCCCCTTTTTGGTCCTTAATCAGCCCTACTCTTCCTTTTATCATCCTTTTACTATTTATATACCGATAGATGACTATAAGATTTCCTTTCATTTTGGCTGCTAGTCTCTTTTCGTACTCTTTCTTTGCTTTTCACCTACCTTTTCACTTCCCCTCTGAATCTTCTATATTCAGTCTGGTTTTCGGTTGTATTGTCCACCTGACATCTGTCATAAGGACAATTTTTCTTCTTCGTCTTAATCTCCATCTCTTTTGTTGTCCATGGAACTCTGGATTTGTTTGCCCTGCCTTTCCACTTTGTAGGCAACCCATTGTTTAGATACCATTTTGTCTGCCAACTTTTAACTCCAATCGATCTGGGCCATATCCATTCTCGCCCCACTGAAATTGGCTTTCCCCCAATTAATTATTCTTACTCTGGATTGTTCTTTGTCCTTTTCCATAGTCAACCTATCTCTTAAATGTTGTCCTACTGACACTTGATCCATTTGGCCCACCTCATTTCCAAGAACCAGGTCTGGCAGTACCTCCTTTCTTGTTGGACTGGAAACATACTGCTGTAAAAGATTTTCCTGAACACACCCTAGGAATTCTTTCCCCTCTCTGTCCTTTACACTGCTACTGTCCCAGTCCATATTTGCATAATTAATGTTTCCCCATTACAACTACAATATAATTTTGACACCTCTCTGTAATTTACTTGCAGATTTGTTCTTCTACATCTTTCTCATTAGTTGATGGCCTGTAGACTACACTGAGCAATGTATTGCACACTTTTTGTCCCTTAGCTCTAACCAAATAGATTATATCCTTGGCCGCTCATGAAACATGCTCTCTCTCCAGCACTGCAATGTTATCCTTAATCAAAACTGCTACCCCTCCACCTTTCCTTCCTTTCCTATCTTTCCTGAACACCTTGCATCCAGGAATATTTAATAGTCAGTCCTTCCCTTTGAGCTAGGTTTCTGTTATCGCCACAACACATATTTCCACATGACAATTTCTGTTTGTAACTCACCAAGTGCATTTTCCACATTCTGTGCATTTACATACATTCACAATAACCCTAATTTAGAAAAGAGTTGACGTTTCGAGTCCTCATGACCCTTCGACAGAACTTGCGTTCGAGTCCAAGCTTTCTTGGACTCGAACGCAAGTTCTGTCGAAGGGTCATGAGAACTCGAAACGTCAACTCTTTTCTTCTCCGCCGATGCTGCCAGACCTGCTGAGTTTTTCCAGGTAATTCTGTTTTTGTTTTGGATTTCCAGCATCCACAGTTTTTTTTTTTGTTTTTAACCCTAATTTAGACTTCATTATATTCTCCTGCGAAGACGTTGGTCCCAGTCCTACTGTGAAGTGCAACCCATCCCTTTTGAATAGGTGCTTTCTGTCATATCCAAAATTACCTTCTGGCCAGAAAGTCAGAGGTTTCACTGCTCAATTGGGATTTCACACTACTTGATAAAATGATGAAGAAACCAACAATTTTTAGCCAAATTGTACCTCAGGTTGTCTGATCACAAAAAGGGATTGATAGCAGTCACAGGGAAGCTTGTGGGCATGTCACTGGTCCAGTCATTCTGAAGGACGAGATGATTGCTAACAGCTTACACAGGGAAAATGGCTGAAATATTGATACATAGAAAACCAGAAATATATTGGAACAGTAATGTAATACATTTGAGCAATAATCTGTAATAAACCACTCGAGTTCAGCCCAATAGAAACTTGTCACTGCCAATAATATGGACATTGTAAATGATCGTGGATTGAATTGATGGGAGATTTCCCTATGCAGTGATTGAATATAAAGTACTGAAATTAAATCCCTTTTCATGAGGAGTTTGCAGATCCTGATGCCATCACACATGACAAAAAGGTTTGTGTCCATTGGCAGTGCAGTGCTTGCAATCAAAGTTCTGATTTCAATATGGATGCCAAGCTAAAGATGTGTTTTTGGCTCCACACTTTACCAATACCTAGTTCTTGACATTAATGAATTAATTGTTCATCTCATCCTTATCGCAGAAATATGTTTGAAGTAAAATATTTCCATTCACAGAAGATGCTATTTATGAAAGAACTCTTGGCAAGTTGTTACAGTGCATTTTGTAGGTGGTACACACTGCAACCACTGTGCACTGATGATGGAGGGAGTGAATGTTTCATATGGTGGATGGTGTGCCAATCAAGGGGGATGCTTTGTCCTGGATGTTGTTGAAATTCTTGAGTGTTGTTGAAATTTCACTCATCTAGTCCAGTGGGGGTATTCCATCATACTCCTGAATTGTGCCTTATAGATCATGGACAAACTTTTGGGAGTCAGAAGGTGAATTACTTACTGCAGAATTCCCAGCCTCTGCCTTGCTCTTGTAGCCACGGTATTTATGTGGCTGGTCAAGTTAATTTTATGATTAATGGTGACCTCCAGGATGTTGATAGGGAGTTGGCAATGTTAATGCCAATGAATGTCAAGGAGAGATGGCTAGATTCTCTCCTTTTGGAGATGATCATTGCCGGGCACTTGTGTGGCATGTATGTTACTTGCCGCTTAAGTCTAAGTCTGAATGCTGCTCGTGTCTTACTGCATGCAGACATGGACTGCATCATTTTCTGAAGAGCTGCACAGAGAACTGAACACTGTGCAATCGTCAGCAAACATCCCCACTTCTGACTTTATGATGGAGGGAAGGGCATTGATAAAACAGCTGAAGATAGTTCGGCCTAGGACATTTCCTGAGGAACTCCTTAGGCTGAGATGACTAGACTCCAAGAACCACAACCATCTTTTGTCCAACCAGTAAAGAGCTCCCCCCAACCCCCCACCCCATCAGTTCCCATTGATTTCAACATTATCAACGCTCCTTGATGCTACACTCAGTCAAAAGCTGTCTTGATGTTAAGGGCAGTCTTTCTCACTTCACCTTTTGCATTCTGCTCCATGGTTCATATTTGAGCTAAGGCTGTAATGAGATTTGGAGTTGAGTGGTCTTCATGGGACTCAAACTGAGCATTGGAGAACAGGTTATAGATAAGTAAATGCTCCTTGATAACACTGTCAACAAACCCTTCCATCACTTAACTGATGTTTAAGAGTAGACTGATGAAGCTGCACCTCGTCAGACTGGATTTATCCTGCTTTAAAGGGGAAAATTATCGTGAGCCTCATAACGGAATAATCAACAGAAAAATAAGCAACGAAATTGCCAAAGTTAGGGTGAATCGGAAAATACATAAAATATGTTCCTTTATTTAAAACTTCTCACCATTGTTTTTCCCATGTTATCCCTGTCTATGAAGGCAGGCATATAGGTCAACAGCTCCTGGGCTTTTGGCTATGGTGCACTATCAGAACTGGGAAGTGTGCATGATATCATTGTCAGGGTGGTGGCAATGAAGGAGTAAAAAGAAATTCATCCTCACTCCCCACAGGGAATTACTTGGAATGACATGGCTGAGATTGGTAGCATACTGACTGTAGAAATCAAAAATTAAATTTATCTTTTCACGATGGTACAGAGCATCTGAGGTGCTCTGACATTTTTTCAAATGTTATATGTATTTCTGTCTTATTAGGTAATTATAAACAGGATAATACATTATAAATTTCACAGACATTTTGTGTACTGTAAGACCTCTGCTTCCTCTCCTCCACATACAAATGTATGTTGCACAAAATAAACATTGCTCTGGGATATTATTTTGACTGAAAATGAGCTTAAATTTGCTATTTGCTCAAATAATTGATTTATTTTCAAGAACAGAAGATGAGTCCTCTGATAGCAGACTATGGGGTCATTCCATGATCCTGCACCAATGGATATGTCACACGTACAGGGAAGGTAGGTCAGAGAGAAACCAGAGCATAATAGCACAGATTCACCAACTGGTGATCCTTACAAGCACTGCTCTCTGTTGCGAGCATAGGAACATGGAATCACCCGTTATGTCTGCAGCCAACCAATCTAACAGTAATGGCTCATAGGTCATATTCATGTGTTTGGCTTCATGTAACTCTGTTATTTGCATTTGTCTCATGTTTGAAGTTTAACAATTGACCTCTTGTAGTTTTAATCTGTGAGCAAAATTTTCCTCAACTGGCAGATTTTAACAGTGCCTTAAGGGTCAAAAATTTAACCCCATGATTATTCACCTCATCTTCCTCTGTTATTATAAATTTCTATCACTCTAATGTAATCAGAATGACTGCAGCAAGTTGGCACAGTGCACCAGGACCTCAACATGTTATGCTATAGCATGGTAGGTTGCAGACTTGCATCCAGAGTCCTCGATGCACTGAATTCCCGAGTTCAGCCAAAGCACCTCAGGGAGATGTTGAACAGTGAGCAATACCTTCACAACAAAGAAGGATCGGAAATTGAGAAAGAAAATAGGGAGAGTACAGGGTCAACATATTCCAGTAAGGATAAAGGGTAGGACCAACAAATCCAGGGAACCCTGAATGTTGAGGGATATACAGGATTGGATAAAGAGAAAAAGGGACTCAAGGCAGATACCGAGGGCTCAAAACATCAGAAGCCCTAGAGGAGTATAGAATGTGTAGGGGGAACTTAAAAAGGAAATTAAGAAAGCAAAAAGGGGGCATGAAAAAACATTGGCAGGTAAAATAAAGGAAAATCCAAAGTTATTTTACAAGTACATTAAGAGTAAGAGGATAGCTAGGGAAAGAGTAGGGCCCATTAAGGACTATAGTGGTAATTTGTGTGTGGAGCCGGAAGATGTAGGTAAGGTTCTAAATGAATACTTTGTGTCGGTGTTCATAAGTGAGAGGGACTTAAATTTCCTTTTTAAGTTCCCCCTACACATTCTATACTCCTCTAGGGCTTCTGCTGTTTTGAGCCCTCGGAATCTGCCATATGCCTCCCTTTTTCTCTTCATCCAATCCTGTATATCCCTCAACATCCAGGGTTCCCTGGATATAGAAATCACAGAAGGGCTCTGATATAATTAAAGAAATTAGCATAGAAAGGGAGGAGGTTCTAAGTGGTCTGGCAGGCTTAAAAGTAGATAAATCGCCAGGCGCAGATGAAATGTATCCCAGGCTGTTGAGTGAGGCAAGGGAGGGGATAGCAAAGGTGCTGGCGATAATTTTCAATACCACTCTGGCCACAGGAGAGGTACCAGAGGACTGGAAGACAGCCAATGTGCTACCATTAATCAAGAAGGGAAGAAGGGATAAACCAGGGAACTACAGGCCAGTAAGTCTAACATCAGTGGTGGGGAAACTATTGGAAGCAATTCTGAGGGACAGAGTTAATCTACACTTGGAGAGGCAGGGATTAATCAGGGACAGGCAGCATGGTTTTGTTAAGGGCAGCTTATGTCTGACCAATTTGATTGAATTTTTTGAAGAGGTGACCAGGTGTGTAGATGAGGGCAATGCATTTGACATAGTCTACTTGAACTTCAGCAAGGCTTTTGGTAAGGTCCCACATGGGAGACTGGTAACGAAGGTAAGAGCCCATGGGAACCAAGGCGATTTGGCAGATTGGATCCAGAATTGGCTGAGTGCAGGAAGCAGAGGGTGATAGTCGAGGGGTGTTTTTGTGACTGGAGGCCAGTGTCCAGTGGGATTCCACAGGGATCAGCGTTGGGTCCCTTGCTGTTTGTGTTTTTAGACTTGAAATGTAGGAGGGTTGATCAGTAAGTTCGCGGATGACACGAAAATCGGTGGGATGGTAAATAGTGAGGGGGCTTAGATTACAGGAGGATATAGACGGGCTGGTCAGATGGGATGATCAGCGGCAAATGGAATTTAATCCAGATAAGGGCGAGGTGATGCACTTGGGCAAGACAAAAAAGGCACAGGAATGCATGATGAATAGTAGGATCCTGAAAAGTACCAAGGATCAGAGGGACTTGGTGTGCATGTCCACCGGTCCCTTAAGGCAGCGGGACAGGTAGGTAAGGTGTTAAGAAGGTATATGGGATACTTGCCTTTATTAGCCGAGGCATTGGGGAGAATTTTCTGGTGGACGAGCGGAGGTGGGGCCCACTCGCTGACACATAAAATTACGCGCGGTGACATCGGGCAGGTGTCCTGACGTCACTGCGCGTCATTTAGATTTTCAGTTCAGCCATCACGCAGCCGACTTAGCTGTGTGCCCAATGAAATGTCAAAGGCCTAGTAAGGCCTGTTAAAAACGAATTAAAATAGTTAAATGAACGGGAGGCCTTTGCATTTTTCATGAAACCTCATCCACGGGTGGGATGAGGTTTCATGAAGTGTTTAAAAATTCAATAAACAGTTTCAAAGGGCAGGGTTTTCCCGTCGGCGAGTGGGGAGCAGGGCCTGCTCACCAACGTGTAAAATGACGCGCGGTGATGTCGGGCAGAACTCCCAATGTCACCGATCCCTATTTAAATTTTCTGGTAGGCGGGGGCTCAGCAAAATCAGCTGAGGCCATTGATAGATAATAATCAGTGGACCTGCCCGTCCAACCTTAAGGTTGACGGGCAGGCCAGGAGCCCAGGCGGGAATTAGATAAAGCACAAAACCTTATCCACGGGCGGGATGAGGTTTCATGTAGGTTTTTAAAAATTTTAATGAAGAGTTTTGCTAAACTTATGGACGTGTCCCAACTCATTTGACAGTGTCACATGAAGGGACAAGTTAGGGAAAGTTTATTATTCAATTTTTAACTTTTTTACATTTAGGGCCTATCTCCCTGAGGCTGCACTTAGCCTCAGGGGGATGAATGCGTTCTTTCAAGCACATGCGCGAAAGAGCGCACTCTCGATTTTGGGAGACCCCCCACCACACAGGGAGCACATAGCGCTTCTGTTCGGATGTCACGCTGGGCAGGCCTTAATTGGCCCGCCCACAATAAATGGTGCGTGCCCCAATCAGGAGCGCCGATTGGAAGCATGTGCATGCTCGCCCTTCAACTTCGCCCCTGCCGGGGGCAAATCCTGCCCAAAAAAAGTCATTGACATGTTCCCAGCTCATGTGACACTGTCACAAGAGGTGACATGTTTTAAAGGTTTTTAATTTCTTTATTTTGATGTTTAAAACTTTAACAAATCTCCCTGAGGGACAGAGTTGCCTCAGGGAGATTTCTGCACTTTTTCACGCACATGCGTGAAAGAGCACAGACCCCAACTCAGGGAATCCCCCACCGCCTGCACAGGGAGGGCTCAGCGCTTCCAGATGAGCGTCAGGACACTGGGCAGGCCTGAATCGGGTTTGCATTCACTCCCGCCGGCCCCCGCACAACCCTCCCGACGGGGTTAAAATTCAGCCCATAGAATATAAGAGCAGGGAAGTTATGCTGGAACTGTATAAAATGCTGGTTAGGCCACAGCTAGAGTATTGCGTGCAGTTCTGGAAGGATGTGAATGCACTAGAGAGAGTGCAGAGGAAATTTACCAGGGTGTTGCCTGGGCTGGAGGATTTTCGTTATGAGGAGAGAGACTGGGGCTATTTTCCCTGGAGCAGAGGAAATTGAGGGGGGACATGATTGAGGTGTATAAAATTATGAGGGGCATAGATAGGGTAGACAGGAAGGAACTTTTCCCCTTGGTGGAGGGATAAATAACCAGGGGGCATAGATTTAAGGTAAGGGGCAGGAGGTTTAGAGGGGATGTGAGGAAGAATTTTTTCACCCAAAGGGTGGTGGGGATCTGGAACTCACTGCCTGAAAGGGTGGTAGAGGAGAAATCCTCATAACGTTTAAGAAGTATTTGGATGTGCACTTGCGATGCCATGGCATACAAGGCTATGGGCCTAGTACTGGAAAATGGGATTAGAATAGTTAGGTGCTTGTTTGATCGGTGCAGACTCGATGAGCTGAAGGGCCTTTTTCTGTGCTGTAGACCTCTATGACTCTATGGAAGGCAGTTTAAAATGGGCATATGACAACGTTATACATGGCAAATTCCTACCCTTAGTCAAAACACAGAAGAGGGAGCCATCGGATGAGACATTCATGGTTGTGCACCTTCTAGTGGCTTGTTCAAGGGTGTCAGCTACAGAGACCTCAAAGCACATTTTTTCGTCCATCAGTCATCACATCTTAGAAGTAGGAACTTAGAGTGAATCATAACTCAGTCACACAACTAGTTTGTTTTGTGAGGGGACTGGGAGACTAAAGAAATAAGCCATCCATGTGACTGTCCTATTCAGAAAAGCATACATTCCACCTAATTCTGCAGTACTTTTAATATCGTTGAATTAAAGGGATCATTTTTTGACTTGGTGGGATCCTTACTTACCAAGAACACACATTGAAAATCCAGCACGCGCTATGCATGGACATTTCAAATAATGGTTGGAAAATCACGTGCAACACTATCAGTGAGCAGGTCTCCCAACCAGGTGCACAAAATTGGAAAATGACTTCCTCATATTAACATATATTTCACATACACGGGGCTGAATTTTACCAGTCCTCTGGGGACAGGCTGGGAGGCAGGGGATGAGGGGGGAAGGCGGGTAGTAAAATTGCAAGGGGAGGTGGGGCGGGAGGGGGGGGTGCAGTCAGGGCCAGTGCAAGAGTGTTAGGTCCTCTGGACGAACCTTCAGGCTTACAATTAATCTTCAAAAATGAATATTCTGTATTAATATGAATAAAATTCTGCACTTATGATTGCAGGTTTATTTTATATGAAGAGAATATTACAATACTAATTGTACATCCACATGGTTTTACATTTTTCACAGGATATATACTAGAAGAAATGCACAATTTAAAGTGTAATATGGCTCACATGATGTCGTACAGCATTCCTGCAACAGTTACTAGGTGATTTCATGTGCAATTTACACAATCAATATTCATTATGATGGAGTGGGCTAGATTAAATCACATTCTTTGGTTTTATTTACTGGTTCAGTTTTGGAATACTCATATAGATATACTAATTTGTAAAACTGCCACATAAACAGAATGAGGAATATAATATGAAATTTTGGGAAAGGTTGCAATGTAAATACATGGAAATCTGTATCAGTAGGTCTAGACCTTTCATTCCCATTGTTCAAGTCTGTTTGTTTACTTATGCAGTTTTGTCAATGGTTCATTCAGTTTTTTGCTGCCCCCCACCACCCCTACATTTTGCTCCTTTAGGCAACTGCCTAGTTTGTTTAGCCCTGGGTAGAGTGCCCATCATTGTCCCGCTGCCATGACATCTTGCCCACAGTGAGGAAGGTGGCAGACGGCCCTCCCACTCAGTTGCCACATCTTCCCACCGCCACTACCATTTTACCAGTGGCAGATGGGTCCTGCACCACATGGGGAGAATGCCAGGTAAACGCCAGTGGCCTCCCAGAAAGCTTGGAGGGAGCCCTCCAATTCGGGCACTCTTTGGTCCACAGAGGGGTCTGCCCGCCAGCAATGGCAGGCCCCCACGCCGACCTCACCTGTCCTCCCCAAATTTCCCCCCTTGTAAGGGCCAGCCTGATTGGCCCCATTTCCCCAGGCCCCTGGTTGGGAGGATACTAGCCATCGCTGGCATCCTCTTCTGCCAGTAGCCCGAACAGTGGTCACCACTCCCAATGACACTAATGATACTCCAGAGCTGCTGGCCCTCTGATTGGCTGGCAGCTCCTGGGGGCAGGCAGTCATGCTTTATAGTGACAACTGTCCCGGTTGCTGCTCTTAAAATGCAGCTGTAGGCTCCACAGGCCCCCAAATTGGGGTCACCCCCTACGTTTGGGACCATCAGTGGGTTCCCTGCTGCAAGAACAAACTTCAATCCATGAGTACACTTATCCTTTTTATTCAATAATGAAATTTAATGTTTCTCTCACCTTCTCTAGCCAGTTTCCATGACAATTTCATTTGTAGTATACTGCTAAGAAGGGAATGAGAACTTTATTAATACAGCCAGCCTCTCTAGTAGTACCAGGGAGGTCATCACCAACTGCAATTTACAGTTGGAGGGGTGGGTGGAACATGACCTTGAGATGTACTCTATAGAGAACACTGTCACCAAGGAAGCTCTGGACACCATTGAAAGCCCCAGGAATTCCAGAGAAGAGTCATATCAGACTTGAAACGTTAACTCGGTTTCTCTCTACAGATGCTGCCAGACCTGCTGAACTTTTCCAGCATTTTCTGTTTGTATTATACAGTAAACTCCCACCATTCACAACCCCCATCACGATTTCATTTACTCACTGTTAGGAAATAGAGATAGTCTAAGTAAATTATATTTGTATTTGCGGGTATTAGAAATGACTTTTAGCTTTAATGATTTGTATTTCTGTATCTGCATGTTAAGAAAAGGTCAAGTTGAGTTTTAGTTTCACTTTAAAAGGTGCCTGCATTTCTAATGAGAGTTTACGACTGTAAGAGAAGTTAATCAAACACAAGAGTAGAAAAATTGGACTGTTGTCTAGCAACAGGAGTCCAGGGAGGCAGTTCCCTCCTACGGACACACAGAGAAGAAACTAGAAACACCAGTTCAGTTTTGAAGACAGCTGCCAAGCAGAAGCAGCCTAGAAGGGGAAGGTAGCCAGTCCTAACCTAAAGTTGGTTGAAAGTAGCTGCTAGGGAAAGATTGGAGAAAAGGGCACAGATAGTCAGTCCCAAGCTAAAGGAGAAAGTCCCAAGCAAACCTTCTAGTCAAAGGAAGGAAAGGAAACTGGAAAAGCTCCTGTTAAGTGAGGTTAAGAGTGAAGGGCACAAAGAAAGGCTCCAAGCTTCAGGTTTAAATTTCCAAGCTGCAGGAAAGCAGAGTCAAAGTGATATTAAGGTTTGTGAGAAGTCAGAAGTTCCAAAGAGGCAACTGAAGGTCTGTAACTCTTTGCTATGGGCATGTGAAGCAGTGGTGTACTATTGACAGCTGAGTCAGTGAGAGAGAGTGCATGGAAGACAGCTTGAATGCATGTGGTGACTCAGAGGAGAGGAACATTGGAAGGAGAGTTTGAAACCCCACAGATGGACCCTTGTAGAATGTGTCTGGGAGAAAGTGTCAATTTGGGAGAAGATTTCAAGGTGGGTTCTTGGAGAGTGGAGATTGGAAACTCTTGTGTGAAAGACAGAATTCAGTGAGATTGGTTGGCTCACGGTGTAACAAGCGTCTGGGGGAGTTGAGGAGAGATCCATAGCATCTCTCTGGGGTGGCATCTGTCACTTGGTTTCAGAGTGTGGTGTATCTGACCACAGATTGCCAATTTGTTTACATAGACTGTACTTACTGTGAATTTTAGAGTATCAGATACTTTCATAACTTGTGTTATCCTTAAAAATCTGTATTTTTCTGTAAAGGTATAGTTGTGGGTGAAGGAGCAATGTAATATAGTTAATGTTTTCATGTTCAATAAATGTTTTATGCTTTTGTTAAAAGCTCATCAGCTGACTCGGTTAACTCTGGTCAGTAGCCACTCTCCAGGTATCTAAACAAACAAATAAAAGTCAGGATCTATCAAACAGGGTTCCACCCTGGGAGCCGGCTTGTCCAGTGGTGACCTCAGCTGGGATCATAACACCGCGGAAAACTGTTTGAGTATCAAATCGCAGTTTGCACCCGAGGCCTCGCTCATCCACGGTTAGAAATGTAACAATCCGGACTTAAACAGCACACATGCACAAAGGTTAATAAAGAACATACTATATCTTATAAAATTCCGCAAAAAACATTGTTTGTCCTCTTGTCCTCGAAGAAAGTGCGCACTGCAAAAGTCCCTTCACTGTGCATGTGCAGTCTCCATGCGCATGTGGGTTGCTGTGATTTACAGGATTCCACAGTGGTACAGTATTTTGCAGTACAGTTACTAGACAGGACAGCACTTACTAAAAATGTGTGAGTCAGAGCCAAGCAGAAAACATCCCCTGACGACCACGTGTGCAGGAAGTGTGTCCAGCTGAATCTCCTGGCTAACCACATTTTGGAGTTGGAGCTGCAGGTGTATTCACTGTGGAGCATCCATGATGCTGAGATTGCCGTGGACAGCATGTTCAGTGAGGTGGTCACACCACAGGTAAAGACTGAACAGATAGAAAGGGGATGGATGACCACCAGGCAGAGTAGAGGAAGGCAAGTAATGCAGCAGTCCCCTGTGGCCGTCCCTCTCTCTAACAGATATACCATTTTGGATACTGTTGGGGGAGACGACTTCTCAGGAGAAAGCAGCAGGAGCCAAGACCATGGCACCACGGGTGGCTCTGCTGCACAAGACGGGAAGAAGAGAGTGGCAGGGCTATAGTGATAGGGGATTCAATAGGAAGGGGAACAGACAGGCATTTATGTGGCCACAAAAGAGACTCCAGAATGGTATGTTGCCCCCCTGGTGCCAGGGTCAAGGATGTCTCAAAGAGGCTGCAGGGCATTCTGAAGGGGCAGGGCAAACAGCCACTGGTCATGGTACATATTGATACCAACAACATAGGTAAACAAAGGGATGAGGTCCTACAAGCTGAATATAGGGAGTTATGATATAAATTAAAAAGTAGGACCTTAAAGGTTGTAATCTCAGGATTACTACCAGTGCCACTTGTTAGCGAGAGTAGAAATAACAGGGTATATCAGATGAATATGTGCCTGAAGAAATGGTGTAGAGGGGAGGGATTCAGATTCCTGGGAAACTGGGACCAGTACAAACAGGACGGGTTGTATCTGGGCAGAACCAGGACCAATGGGGTAGAACTCCATGGGGTGTTTGCTAGTGCTGTCGGGGAGGGTTTAAATTAGAATGGCAGGGGGATGGGAACCTGAGCAGGGAGACAGGGGAGGGGGAAACAAGGATAGAAACGGAAGACAGAAAAGTGAGAAGCAAAAGTGGAAGGCAGAACAAACAAGGGCGAGAAACAAATGGGCTCATAATGCAAAATAAAGCTAAGATTACTAATAAGGTTAAAAAGACAATTCTAAGGGCATTGTATTTTAATGCACGGAGCATTTGCAATAAGGGAGATGAATTAAAGGCGCAAATAGATATAAACGGTTATGATATAGTTGCAATTACCAAGACATGGTTGCAGGGTGACCAAGGATGGGAAATGAACATCCAGGGCTATTCAATATTTACGAAGGACAGACAAATAGGGAAAGAAGGTGCAGTAGCACTGTTAGTAAAGGGGGAAATCAATGCAATAATGAGGAAGGATATTGGCTTGGAAAATCACGATGTGGAATCTGTTTGGGTGGAAATAAGAAACACCAAGGGGCAGAAAACGTTGGGGGGGGGTGTTGTCTATAGGCCCCCAAACACTAACGGAGATGTACGAGAAGGCATTAAACAGGAAATTAGAGATACATCCAATAAGGGTACAGCTGTAATCATGGGTGACATTAATCTACATATAGATTGGACAAACCAAATTAGCAATAAAGGGAACTACAAGGGTATGAGGCATGAGTTGGCAATGATGGACTGGGGAACCTTACTGAAAGGGTTGACAGTGGATAGGCAATGGCTAAAGTTTAAGGAACGTATGCATGAATTAGAACAATGATACATTCCTGTCTGGCGCAAAAATGAAACAGGAAAGGTGGCTCAACCATGGATTATAAAAGAAATTAGGGATAGTATTAGATCTAAAGAGGAGACATATAAAATTGCCAGAAAAAGCAGCAAGCCTGAGGATTGGAAGCAATTTAGAATTCAGCACAAGTGGACAAAAAGATTGATCAAGAAGGAGAAAATGGAGAATGAGACTTAAGTATGAGTATAAACTTGCAGGGAACATAAAAACTGCCTGTAAAAGCTTCTACAAGTATGTGAAGAGAAAAAGTTTAGCAAAGACAAGCATAAGGTCCCTTACAGTCAGAAACGGAGGAAACTATAATGAGGAACAAAGAAATGGCAGAAGAATTGAACACATATTTTAGTTCTGTTTTCACAAAAGAGAACACAAATAATTTCCCAGAAATGTTAGGGAAGCAAGGGTCTAGTGAGAGGGAAGAATTGAAGAAAATCAGTATCAGTAAAAGAAAATGGTGCTAGAGAAATTTATGTTGTTAAAGGTTGAAAAATTTCCAGGGCCTGATAATCTACATTCCAGAGTATTAAAGGGGGTGGCCCTGGAAATATTGCATGCATTGGTGGTCATCTTCCAAAATTCTATAGACTCTGGAGCAGTTCCTACAGATAGGAGGGTGGCAAATGTAACCCTACTATTTAAATAAGGAGGGAGAGAAAAAATAGAGAATTACAGACCAGTTAGCCTAACATCAGTAGTGGGGAAAATGCTAGAATCTATTCTTAAAGACATGGTAACAGAACACTTGGAAAGCATTAACGGGATTAGACAAAGTCAGTATGGGTTTATGAAAGGGAAATCATGCTTAACTAAATTACTGGGCTTTTTGAGGATGTAACTAGCAGAATAGGTAAGGGAGAACTAGTGGATGTATTTGGATTTCAAGATGGCTTCGATAAGGTCCCACATAAGACGCTAGTGAGTGAAATTAAAGCGCATGGGATTGAGGTAATATACTTGCATGGATTGAGAATTTGTTGACAGACCGGAAACAGGGAATGGGAATAGATGGGTCTTTTTCCAGATGGCAGGTGGTGATTAGTGGTGTACTCCAGGGATCAGTGCTTGGACCCCAGCTATTCATGATATATATAAATGACTTGGATGAAGAAATACAATGTTTCCAAGTTTTCTGACGACACAAAACTGGGCAGGGTTGTGAGTTGTGAGGAGGATGCAAGGAGACTTCAGGGCGATTTAGACAAGTTGTGTGTGTGGGCAAACACATGGAAAATGTGGTATAACGTGGATAAAGGTGAAGTTATACTTTTCGATGTGAAGAACAGAAAGGCAGAATATTATTTAAATGGTGATGTATTGGGAAATGTGGATGTACAAAGGGATCTGGGTGTCCTTGTACCCCAGTCAATGAAAGTAAACTGGCAGGTGCAGCAAGCAATTAGGAAGGCAAATGGTTTGTTGCCCTTCATTGCAAGGGGATTTGAGCAGAAATAGGGATGTCTTACCACAGTTATAGAAGGCCTTGGTAAGACCACACCTGGGGTATTGCATGCTATTTTGCTCTCCCTACCTAAGAAAGGATATTCTTGCCATAGAGGGAGTTCAGCAAAAGTTAATTAGGCTGATACTGGGGATGGCAGGACTGTCGAATGAGGACAGATTGGTTCAACTGGGCCTGTATTCACTAGAGTCTAGAAGAATGAGAGGGGATCTGATTGAAACGTTTAAAATTCTAACAGGGATAGACAGACTAGATGCAGGGAGGATGTTTCCCCTGGTTAGGGAGTCTAGAACCAGGAGCCACAGTCTCAGGCTACGGGCAGGCCACTTAGGACTGAGATGAGGAAAAATTGCTTCATTCAGAGGGTGGTCATCTTGTGGAACTCTCTACCACTGAAGGTTATGGAGCTGAATCACTGAGTATATTCAAGAAAGAAATTGATAATTTTTTTAGGGGCATCAAGGGGTATGAAGAGAAAGCAGAAATATGGCGTTGAGATAGAGGATCAGCCATGATCATATTGAATGGCGGAGCAGGCTCGAAGGGCTGAATGGCCTACTCCTGCTCTTAGTTTCTATTTTTCTATGAACAAAATGTCAAAATCTAGATAGACTGCAAAATGGTGCAAGTACCCCATGCTGGTCAGGAAACACTTTGTGAATGAATCCACAAGCAGGTACATGAGGCAATCTGAAGAAAAGATAAGGGCCAGTGTTAGTGTTTCTGGTAAGCAGGAGAGAGCCACACTTTGAGGACATGGAAAATTTACTCAATGTGTGGATAGAGCACAGCATCAAAGGAGGACCCCAGTTAATGGTCCAATCATTTGAAACAAATCCCTTGAATTGTACCAGAAAATAAAGGGTAGTAAAGAGGGTAGCACGGTTGGTGATGAAGGTGATGCAGAAGGTGCCTCTCATGAGAACATAAGGGTATAAAAAATAGATATAGGAGTAGACCATTTGGCTCCTCGAGCCTGCCTCACCATTCAATAAGATAATGGCTGATTGTCTTGTGTTTTGATTTCCACATTCCCATCTAACCCCGCTAACCTTTGATTCTCCTGCCTAACAAGAATCTATCTACCTCTGCTTTAAAAATATTCAGTGACCCTGCTCCCACCACCTTCTGAGGCAGAGAGTTCCAAAGTCGCACAACCCTCTGAGAGAAAAAGTTTCTCCTCATCTCTGTCCTAAAAGGGTGACCCCTAATGTTAAAATAGTGCCCCCTAGTTCTGGACTCATCCACAAGAGGAAACATCCTTTCCATGTCCAACTTGTCAAGGCCGTTCAGGATCTTGTATACTTCAAACAAGTCATCTCTCACTCTTCTAAACTCCAGTGGAAACAGCCCAGTCTATTTAACCTTTCTTCATAAGACAACCCATTCATTCCAGATATCAATCTAGTAAACCTCCTTTGAACTGCCCCCAAAGCATTTACATCCTTCCTTAAATAAAGAAACCAAAACTGCACAGAGCATTCAAGGTTTGGTCTCACCAATGTCTTGAATAACTGAAACATAACAACCTTACTTTTATGTTCAATCCCTCTCATAATAAAGGATAGCATTCCATTCACTTTCTTAATTACTTGCTGTATCTGCTTACTAACTTTTTGTGATTCATGTACTAGAACACCTAGATCCCTCTGCACCTTAGAATTATGCAGCCGTTCTCCATTTAAGTAATACACTGCTTTTATGTCCTTCGTGCCAAAGTGAACAATTTCACATTTTACCACATTAAACTCCATTTGCCAGATCTTTGCTCACTCACTCAACCTCTCTATATCCATCTGCAACCTCCTCATGTCCTCTTCACAACATATTTCCCTACCTATCTTTGTGTCATCTGCAAATTTAGCTACCATGTCTTCACTCCCCTCACCTAACCTTTGATGTAAATCATAAAAAGTTGAGGCCCCAGCACAGACCCCTGTGGGACTCCACTTATCACATCCTGCCAATTCGAAAAAGATCCATTTATGCATTCTCTCTACTTTCTGCCAGCTCAACAATCTTCTATTCATGCTAATATGTTACCCCCTACATCATGCACCTTTATTTTCCTTAATAATCTTTGATGAGGCACCTTATCAAATGCCTTATGGAAATTCAAGTACAGTATGTCTACAGGCTCCCCTTTATCCACTGCACATGTTACTCTTTCAAAAAACTCCAATAAATTGGTTAAACATGATCTTCCTTTCACAAAACCATGCTAACTCTTTCCAATTCCCTTCAGCTCTTCTAAATGCCCAGCTATAACCTCCTTAATGATCGATTCTAACAACTTCCCCACAACAGACATCAAGCTAACTGGCCTATAGTTTCTTGTTTTCTGCCTCCTTCCCTTCTTGAATAGAAGGGTTATATTTGCTACTTTCCAATCTGATGGAACCTTTCCAAAATTGAGTGAATTTTGGAAAATTAACATCAGCGCATCGACTACCTCATTAGCCAACTCTTTAAGACCCTAGGGTGTAATCCATTGAGACCCGAAGACTTGCCAGCCTGCAGCTGCATCAATTTGCTCAGTATTGTTTCCCTAGTGATTTCAATTTCATCAAGTTCCTCTCTCCCTTTTACCTCCTGATTTGCAACTATTACTGGAATGTTTTTAGTATCCTCTAAAGTGAACACAGAAGGAAAATATTTTTAATTTCTTCTGCCATTTCCTTATTATCTACTATCAACTCCCCATTGTCACTCTCTAGAGGACCAATATACACTTTACTTACTCTTTTCCTTTTTAAATACCTGTAGAAACTCTAGTTATCCATTTTTACATTTCTAGCTAGCTTCCTCTCACACTGTAATTTCTTTCTCCTGATTAACTATTTGGTTATTCTCTGCTGTTCTTTATATTCTGTCCAATCTTCTGCCCTGCTACTCATCTTTGCAGAGTTGTATGATTTTTCTTTAAGTTTGATGCTTTCCTTAACTTCTTAAGTTAACCATGGATGGTGAGTCCTTCCCTTAGAATTTTTCTTTATAATAGGAATGTGCTTATTCTGAATATTCAAAAATATACCCTTAAATATTTGCCACTACTTCTCTATTGATCTATTCTCTAGCCTAGTTTCCCAGCTTGCTTCAGCAAGCTCAGCTTTCATCCTCATATAGTTGCCCTTATTTAAGTTTAAGGTACTAGTCTTAGACCCACTTTTCAAACTGGACTTAAAAATCAGTCATATTGTGGTCATTGCTACATAGGGGAGCCTTTACTCTGAGGTCATTAGTTAATCCTGTCACGTTACACAATACCAAATCTAATATAACCTGCTCTCTGGTTGGTTCCAGAACATGCTGCTCTAACAAACCATCTCAAAAGCATTCTAAGAACTCCTCATCCAGGATACTACTGCCAATCTGATTTTTCCAGTTTATGTGCGGATTAAAATCATCCATGATTATTGCTTTCCCTTTATCAGAAGCACACAACATTTTCACTTGAATACTTTGTCCTACACCGTGGCTATTTTTAGGGGGCCTGTAGACCACTCCAAATAATTACTTCTTTCCCTTATTATTCCTCATTTCCACCCAAACTGATTCAGCATCCTGATCTCCTGAACCAAGGTCATCTCTAACTATTGCACCAATGCGCTCTTTGATTAAAAGTGTTACCCCTCCACCTTTACCTAGCTTCCTATTCTTCTTGAATGTCATATACTCCTCAATACTAAGGACCCAATCTTTGTAGTCCTGCAGCCATGTCTCCATAATTGCTATCAGATCATATTTATTTACTTCAATGTGGGCCATCAATTCATTTACTTTGTCATGAATTATACGTGTAGTCAGATAAAAAGCCTTTAGTTTTGTCTTTTTGTTACCTTTGTAACATCTAACCTTGACTGTTGATGTATTCTTAAGTTTTTTTCTCTCTGTCCCTTCCTGCCATTCTCTGACCCTCATTTCTCATATTGCTATTTTGCTCTCCTGTCTTGACTCTACACCTTGATTTGCTACCTCTACCCAAGTGTGATCCCTCATCCCTCTTGTTTAGTTTAAAGCCCTCTCTACTTCCCTAGTTATGCGATTTGCGAGGACACTCATCCCAGCATGGTTCAGGTGTAAACGTCCCAACAGTACAGCTCCCACTTTCCCCAGTATTGATGCCAGTATCCCACAAATTGGAACCCACTTCTCCCATACCAGTCTTTGAGCCATGCATTCATCTCTCTAATCTTATTTTCCCTTTGCCAATTTTCACGTGGGTCTTATTACCTTTGAGGTTCTGCTTCTTAATTTGGTACCTAGCTCCTCATACTGACTTTCCAGAACCTCTTTCCTAGTTCTACCTATGTCATTGGTGCTTACAAGGACCACAAAAACTGGATCCTCCCCCTCCCACTGCATGTTCCTCTCCAGCCTTGAGCAGATGTCCCCAACCCTGGTACCAGGCAGGCAGCATAGCCAGCTGGACTCTCACTCTTTGCTGCAGAGAACAGTGTCAATCCCCCTCACTACACTACCACTACATTCCTTTTTGCTCCCCCTACTTGAACGGCTTCCTGTACTACACTGCCTTGGCCAGTCAGCTCATCCACCTTGCAGACCTTGCTTTCATCCACCAGGTGGTAAGCACCTCAAACCTGTTTGACAATTGCAAAGTCTGAGGTTCCTCCACTACTGTCTGCTCAGTACCATTACCTGCCTCACTGACAGTCACATCTTCCTGTCCCTCACTGCTGACCAAAACAGAATGACCCTCTTCTAAAGGTGTGACTGTCTTCTGGAACAAAGTATCCAGGTATTTCTCCCCTTCCCTTATGTTGTACAATGTCTGCATTTCGGCTTACAGATCCAAAATCCTGATCAGGAATTCCTCAAGCTCTTACACTTCATCATGGATCGCCTTGGCAGCCAAAAGCTCCCACATACCACAGCTGCAACATAACACCTGTCCCACCAATCTAACTTAAGTTATTTAGTTAATTTACTTTAATTACTTTCTTCCTATGTATGTTACAATTTACTGTGTTTATTGAACGCTCGTACCACTGACACCTAAAGGTTATATGCTTCTTAACTACAAAGGTATGTGTTTTAGATGTTTGTTTAAATTACTTTATTTTATTGCTTTTTTTATCTTTATTGTTTTATTTTAATTTTAAAGTTTTCAAATTTTGGTTTACAATTTTAAAGTTTTAGTTCTTTTTATTTATAGATCTACCTGAATTCGCCTGTCCTAAGCTGGCTTTTCACACACTGTCCCTTAGACTGAGCACTTACCGGCCACTTAACTTACTAGCTTCCTGTGATGTCACAGTTGCTTTTTCTCTCTTTCTCCCAGACTGTGGCCTCACAGCAGCTGAAATAACGAAACAGTACGTTCCTCAGCTCCCGACTCTCTCCTGCAGGTCTGCTCCGCTCCGACTCCCAGCAAGGTAAGCCTCTCTGCAATCCCCAGTATGTATTTATAGGCACTCCTCAGCTCCCGACTGCCTCCTGCAGGTCTGGTCCTGTTCCAACTCCCAGCAAATTATTTCCAAAGAATTTTCAGCCAGCAAAGGATGGTTCGATCGCTTTAAAAAGTGTTTCAGGCTGCATTATGTGAAGTTGGTGGGGGAGGCTGCTTCTGCTGACCATGCAGCTGCAGGAGAGTTTCCCAAGGTGCTGGAAGAATACATTGAAGAGAGAGGCTGCCAGGCAGAGCAGGTCTTCAACATATATGAAACTGCTCTGTTCTGGAAGAAGATGCCAAGTAAGACCTACATTTCGAAAGAAGAAAAGGCAGCTCCTGGGTTAAAGCAGCAAAGAACAGGTTGCCACTTCTGCTATGTGCCAATGTTCCTGGCTTTATATGTAAACCAACGCTGGTTTATAGATCAGAAAGCCCTCGAGCTATCAAAGGGAGAATTAAATGTCATCTGCCAGTCTTTTGGAAGGCTAACAGCAATGCCTGGGTTACAGCAGTTGTATTTGAAGGCTGGTTTTCCAATTGCTTTCTGCCAAAGGTCCACATCTATCTGAGGGGAAAAAAACCTGTCTTTCAAAGTCCTACTAACACTTGATAATGCACCTGGGCATCCACACTCTCTGCCCGAGAACCATCCAGATGTTGAAATGTTGTTTTTATCTCCAAATATGACCTCACTTATCCAACCTATGGACAAGGGGGTCATTGCTTCATTCAAGGCTTACAACACCCAACAAAGTTTCAGCCACATCTTTCATCTTCCTGAAGCAGACCCTTCAACTACAGTTCATGATTGCTGGAAGCAATTCAACATCCTCATAGCAGTAGGCCTAATTAAATACGCATGGGATGAAGTTAGAGTTTAAAACATAAATACCTGCTGGAAAAAAAGTTTGGCCTGAGGCTGTTAATGATTTCTCAGGGTCCCCCAATGCAGATACTAAAGTGGCCATGATTGTTGACTTGGAAAAATAAGTTGGAGGGGAGGGATCTGAAGATATGGCCACAGCTGAAGTGGATGACTTGCCTCAATCTCATCAAGAGGAAATCTCTACGGAAGAATTGGTTGAGCTGACGAGATTAAATGAGCCTGAACAGGAGCAGGAGCTGGAAGAAGAGCCTAAAAAGGCTCAGTTCACAACCAAGATGACAGCAGATCTCATAAGGTCAGCCAAAGATTTGAATAAACAGGCAACAGACCATTGAACAAGCATAGAAAGAAGCATCACCTTTTGCGGAGCAATTGACACAGCTATTGTTCCTTATGGAGAACTTTACAAAATTGGATGACAAAAGGCAAAGCAGTAACATCATTCTTCTCAACCAAATTATCCTACATCAACCACGTCATCCATTCCATCCACATCTACTCTCAAGTAAAGTATGGTACCTGTACTGTAATGTCCAACACCTGTACTGTGATTTGTAAATTATACTACAGGTACATACTGTATTCTGTAATTGATCAGTTTTAAATTGTTCCTGTTTTCTTGTGTTGACAAACAATCTCTTCAGTAAAATTGTCTTCAATGTACCTGTACTGTCAAGTAAGGTACTACTGTACTGTAATTTGCAAATTGTACTGCAGGGTACAGTACTGTATTCAGTAATTGAAAAGTTTTACACTGTTTTTGTTTTCTTGTATTGACAAACAATTTCTTCAGTAAAATTGTCTTTAATTTAACCAAAAATATTAGTTTTTATTGACTCCATTAAGATAAAAATGTGAAATTTGGGGATGGCTGGAACAAATCTAATTCAGTTGCATTATAAACTGTGTTTGCCGTTTGCAATTTCACCCTTCACGAGTTCTCGCAGGAACTGAACCCCCGCAAATGGCGGAAGTTTACTGCACCATACAGAACCTGCCTGTCATGGCAGAGGTGGATATTGAACCCACATTACGGGAGCTTAGCAAAGTTATTGACTCACCTGCCATGGGCAAAGTTCCAGTTGCTGATGCTATGCACTTGAACTCATCAAGCCAGGAAACTGTGACTCCAGCAAGTTCTGCACAAACTTCTCTGTCTCTGCTGCAGGGAGGGGACTGTGCCCCACTACATGCATGATGATAATACTGTGACTCTGTACAAGATCAAGGGTGACCACAGCGATTGCAACAGCTATTGAGATACCTCCCTGCTGAGCATCATGGGGAAAGTATTTGCCTGTATTGCCCTGGTCAGACTACATATCCTGGCTGATTGCATCTACCCTGAATCCAGTGTGGTTTCAGAACTGGAAGATCCACAATTAACATAATCCTCTCAATCCATCAGCTGTAAAATGGGGAGATCATGGCGTAATGGTAACATCACTGGATTAGTAATCCAGAGCCCAGTGCAGTAATTATGGCTTTATTTAGTATGTAATGTACCTTTAAGAATAATACGTGTTAGGAAGATCACATGCTCTGTAGTAACCAATAGGAGAGTAGCGCAGGCTACCTCAGCCGTCAGTGTAGGGATAGAGTAAGAGTTGAAAGTACACGTGGAGTTGCTGCTGAGTATATCGTAAATAAACTTAATGTTTCCACTCAAGAAGTGTCTGCAGTTCAACTCTATCATTAATAGCACAACTCAGCCACCCTACAACAAACTACAACAAAACTATCCTCTCTCAAAATGCCACAGATTTGATCCTTTTGAACCTTCCACAGATAATTGGTCTCAATACATAGAACGCCTCACGTTCTTTTTTCAAGTGAATGAGATTATGGGGGAAAAGAGGTGTGCAATCCTCTTGAGTACTTGTGGGAGCAAAACCTACAACTTGATTCAAAGTTTGATGGCGCCCAGTGACCCAGATTCAAAAAATTACAATGAATTGGTGGGCCTCTGAAGGGTCATTTTCAACCCAAGCCCTCAGTCATGATGCAAATGTTCAGGTGTAATTCCCAAAATAGAGCCCCAGGTGAGAGAACTGCATGCTACATGGCAAATTTGAAGCAGCTAATGGAACATCGTGAGTTCGGTATGACTCTGGAAGACATGCTCAGAGATCATTTAGTGTATGGTGTGAAAGAGGACACTATTCAGAAAAGATTATTGTCCAAAATGAATCTGAATTTCAAGAAGGCGCTAGAGATAGCTCTGGCCATGGAAGGTGCATTGAGAGATTCAAAAGCAACACAAGGTGCGCAAAATGGCGCCGTTCTCCACATCGGGCAGGAAACCTCAACTGAAGTAGGTGTAAAAAAGTGAGACTCTGATGAGAAACAGGAAACAGCTAGACGAAGAATAAAGAAAAATAACTTAAAAGCAAAATCGAAGAATGATTTTAATAGAAATGGAAACAATTAGTCTTTCAGCAATTGGCAGTTTAAAAAAATCAAATGCTCCTATTGTCATAAAAAATGGACATATGATGAGGCAGTGCAAGGAAAGATTCAAGTAAGCTGTTAAACAAAAGAAGAAGCCCAATGAAATCTACAGTATAGAAGACCCTGAATTCAGACATTTACTCATTGTTTAATCTGAACGTTGGAAAGACGGAATCAATATTTGTCACAGAAAGTAAATGGCAAACCTGTTAGAATGGAAGAGGAGACAGGAGCTTCCATTACAGTAATTGGGGAACATACCTTCGGATATCTGAATAATGGTGAACATCAATTAAGATTAGAAGAAACGCCTGCCAAACTAAATACATGTACAGGTGAAGACATTCACGTAACAGCATGAGCAGAGTAACTGTCCATGTGGAAGCCAATCAGCAAAGCTACCAGTGTTAGTATTGAGAGGCAGAGGACCAAACCTACTAGGGCAAAATTGACTAAGGGATATCAACCTTGATTGGCCACTGAGATTCCAAAAGGAAGTTGGAAGTTTTTCTGTTTTGGAAAAGGAGTGTACAAGGACTCAACAATCTGAGGAAATGTAGGCCATCCTAAGCCAAAACCTAGAAGAACAGCAGAAGGGACTTGAAGAGACCCTGCTTGATGACAGAGTTTGAGACAAGGTGAGCAACCTTCAAAGGGAAGAAGAGAATCTGTTGAAAGACCTTCACACACTACAAGGTGTCCTCAAGTCTATGTTTGTACCCCTGGAAGACTATGAAGAGAAACAGAAAGAATTCAACACTTCTCTGAACAAACTGAAGAATGAGTTGGCAGAGAAGACACACAATGTTCAATTTTCCTGGAGGCAGCAAACAAATACAAAAAAGAGATGGAAGTGCTGAAGAATCAGCTAAATGGAGCCAAAGAGGCTTTGGAAGCAAAAGTCACAGAATTTTTCAAGAAGCAGACAGATAATGAAATTTTGGGAGACTCACCCACTGAGCTCAGACAAGTTGAACTTGCATCAGAGATAAGTGTGGCCAACAGTGAAGTCAAAAAGAAGGCCGAGATTAAAGTCTGCACCAGAAAGAAGATACAGAAATACTAACAGCACCTTAATTCTGGCAGCATACGAATACACTTTCGTACATAGACCTGGCAATCAAATCGCAGCCACTGATGCACTTAGTTGTTTGTCTTTACAAGAAAATGATGAGCACGTCCCAGTTCCACAGGAACTTGTTTTACTGTTAAATTCCTTGGATTCCTCGCCAGTAATTGCTTGACAGATCAGAGACTAGACAAGTCGGGACCCAGTTCTATCTCAAGTATGAGAACAAGTGCTACATGGTTGGTCACAGGAGCCCATATCTGACTAAATGAAACCGTACTTCAACAGAAGACATGAAATAATCAGCCAGGATGGCATCTTATTGTGGGGTGCATGAGGGATTGTTTCTCCAAAGGGAAGGGAGCCACATTTAATTGAAGTACACAGTGCCTTAGCATGCAGCTATCTATGTTGGCCTGGGATGGATGGTGAAATAGAGAGTTTAGTAAAGCACTGTGTGCAATGTCCGCAACTGCAAAAGTTGCCAGCGACAGCTCCACTACACCCATGGGAGTGGCCAGGTAGACCCTGGGTGTGGTTACACATTGACCATGTTGGATCTTTCCTGGGAACAATGTCTCTGCTCAAAGTGATTGGACGTATATGAGGTGAAGTCACCAATGTCGGCCGCCACAATTGAGAAACTATGTCAGAGTTTTGCCATTCACAGACTACCACAAGTAGTTGTTTCCACTAACACCACGGCATTTACGAGTGCTGAGTTTCAACAGTTTATCAGCCACAATGGTACCACCTTTCCTCAAATAGGCTGACCAAAAGGGCAGTTCAAATGCTCAAGCTGATTCCTTGGCAACCAAGCTAGCATGCTTTCTTTTTCATTACAGGGCTATCCCTCACACAATGACAGGAGTTATGTTGAAATGTTGTCTCAGGACGAGATTGAGCTTAATAATGTAGCATTTAGAGGGGAAAATGGAAAGGAGTCAGGGAAGCCAGAAAACTAGACACAACTGGCATAGTTGTGAGAGGAAATTTACCATGGGAGAGCCGGTATACATGAAGAACTTCGGGGAAGGACCAAAGTGGTTACCAGGTGAAATAAGTGCGGTGACTGGACCTCTACCTTTCCACGTGGAGGTGGAAGGGAAAGAGAGACAAATCACCAAGATTTGGTTCCACCAGTGATCATGACCAGGTCTGCGTTTCCTGTTGAGAATACTCAATCTAGGACTGACATGTCTGATGTTCCTATAAGAGTTGAGGATACAGAACTGCAAGTGCTCACTGAAGCACCTGATGTTCAGGCAACTATGGAAACGGAGGTGCCTGACAAAGAATCTGAAGCTGTGGAGCTTCAATGTTCCACACGTACCAGGAAACCACCTGTAAAACTGAACTTGTAAATTCCTTATCCTGTCTTGAAAAATATGTGCTTGCAAATATAATATATATAGCCGATTTAATGGGGAAGGAACGTAGTAATTATGGTTTTATTTAGTGTGTACTGTACCTTTAAGTATAATACTTGTTAGGAAGATCACATGATCTGTAGTAACTAATAGGAGAGTAGCACAGGCTACCTCAGCAGTCAGTGTAGAGACAGAGTAAGAGTTGAAAGCACACGTGGAGTTGCTGCTGAGTATATTGTAAATAAACTTAATGTTTCCACTCAAGAAGTGTCTGCAGTTCAACTCTATCATTAATAGCATAACTTGACCACCCTACAACACCCAGCCCCCAGCTCTGGGGGCATGGATTCAAAACCCATCAAGGCAGCTAGTGGAATTTAAATTCAATTGTTTTTTAAAAAAATCTGGAATTACAAGGTGTGATAGTCATTATGAAGCTATTATTGATTGATGTTAAAACCCATTAATTAATGTCTTCAGGAAAGAAATCTGTCATCCTGACCTGGCCTACATATGACTCCAGATCCACAGCAATGTGGTTGGCTCTAACCTGCCCTCTGAAGTGGCCTAGCATATCACTCAGTTCAAGGGCAATTAGGGATGGGCAACAAATGTTGGCCTTACCAGTGATGTCCACATCCCATGAAAGAATTTTAAAAAATAAGGGAATTGCTGTGAACAAAGGAGACCACTAAATATTGCCTTCATCAATCTCACCAAGGAATTCAACCATGTGAGCAGAGGCAGTCTATTTAAGCTACTGGAGAATATTGGCTGCCCGACAAAGCCGCTCAATGTGAGCTCCTCATCCCATGATAGCATGATGGGTAAGCTCAGTTTTGACAGAGCAACATCGGAACCCTTTGAGATCTACAGTAGGATCAAACAGGGTTGTGTTTTGGCCCTGACATTCCTTAGCATATTCTTTTCTTTGCTGCTGTCAAATGCCTTCAGGTCATCCACAGAGCGTGTTTGCTTGCATCCCAGAATAGACAGAAAGCTGTTCAACTTTGTTCACCTGATCCAAGGCAAATGTACACCAAGTTCTCACAAGAGAGCTGCTCCACGGAGGAACAACTTCAGCGACAAATTGATAGACTCTCTCGTGCTAGTAATAAGTTTGGTTTGACCATGAGCAGCCGGAAGACAAATGTCATGGTCCAGAATGTTGCAATACTGCCATCTATCAGTGTTATGACCGAAGCAGTTGGTAAAGCGGAGTTATTTAAAAATCCCAGAGGGAAACGTTAAACAACTGTCATAACCTATAATTTTAAGTGTTATATTTGAGATGTGACTCTAAATTCAGGAATCAAACCACCAGTTCTTGAGGTTTTACATTAAACTAAAGGAAACATTTTTATTAATTTACACAAATTAAAATAGATATACACATGGCTACAAATTACTACTATTATAGCTTTTAACAAATTCCCAAACTAATCTCCATTAAGGCAACAGCAACCCATAAACTTAACCAAAACACCAGACAAAGCATTTTCACCTTACGAATTCAAAATGAGGATGTTTGCATTTTGGATCCTATGAATGTTGAAGGCTTACAGCTGCATTTTGATCTTACATTGCCTCTGCTCTGCACACCTGAAAACTGCTGAAGTTATACCTACCAGTCCCATTAAATGTTAATTCTCATTGTATCAACAACCCCTTTGAACTTTACCTTTTAACAATGAAACCCCATTAGTTGTACCAATTTTATTAGTAATATAAATATATTGCTTGGTATCTGCTAGAAAGGCGTCAAGTTTTCACACCACTTCTTGAATGCTCTATTCTAAAAATGCAAATACACTCTACCTCTCTGTTTACATCTCAAACTAATACATAGCAAAGTACCAGACTAGCTGACTTTAATCTAATTAAGACACACTTGCAGACTATATCTCTATTTTAAAAGAAAAATATTTTCCAAAATATTATATACATTAATAGCTTCATGACAATCAGCATTGACAATGTGACTGGGAGGTTGTTGATAGTTTCATATATCTAAGCTCTACAGTCACCAGCAATCTGTTGTTTGATGCTGAAAATAACAGAGATCACAAAAGCTGCAGCTGTTATGCCAAAGCTGAGTAAGAGAGTGTGAAACAACAGCAACCTGACTGCCTGTGTCCTCCATACACTCCCCCACAGTGGCGAGACCAGAACAACACATACTAGGCAAGAGAAAAGGCTGAACAGTTCCCACCTTCACTCTCTCGGATGTATCCTCAGCATCTCTTGGCAGGACAAAATCACTAACTCAGAGATCCTGGAGTGTGCTAATTCCATCAGTATACACTCATTGCTAAACCAGCAACGAGCTTGACCATGTTCATCTGACGGATGATGGCTGTACACCCAAAGATCTTCTATACAGAAAGCTGGACACTGGGTCATGAGGTTCTGGGCTTCCATAACTACACTACTAGGACACCTGCAAGTGAGATATGAAGATGGTGGACATTGACACAGGGAAGCAATGGCATAGTAGCATTGTCACTGGACTAGCAACCCAGAGATCCAGGATAAGGCTCTGGGGACCTGGGTTTGAATCCCACCATGGCAGATAGTGGATTTGAATTCAATAAATATTTGGAATTAAAAGTCTAATGATGACCATGAAGCCATTGTCTATTGTCATACAAACCAATCTGGTTCACTAATGCCCTTTAGGGAAAGGAATCTGCTGACCTTACCTACATGTGACTTCAGACCCATAGCAATGTGGTTGACTCTGAAATGGCCTATCAAGCCACTCAGTTGTATCAAACAGGGAAAAAAAAAATTCTAAAAGGAATGAAACTGGACGGACAACTGGGCATTGACCTAGGCCCTGGAAACAACAACAGCAAACTCAGTCTTCCTTACTTACATCTGGGGGCTAGTGCCAGAATTGGGAGAGCTCACAGTCTAGTCAAGAAACAGTGTGACATAGTCATACTCAAGGAACCATATGCTACAGGTAATGTCTTTCTGACTGGCAGGGCAGACCTAGGTGGCAGCACAGTGGTATTATACAGCTGGGAGGGAATTGACCTGGGAGTCTTCAACATGGACTCTGGACCCCATGAAATCTCATGGCAACAGGTCAAACATGGGCAAGAAAAATTCCTGCTGGTTACCACATACTGTTGGCCCCTCAGCTGATGAATCAGTACTCCTCCATGTTGAACAGCACTGGGAGGAAGCACTGAGAGCGGCAAGGGGGCAGAATGTACTCTTGGCGGGGCACTTCAATGTCCATCACCAACAGTGGCTCGGTAGCATCACTATGTACCGAGCTAGCCGAGTCCTACAGGGTATAGCTGCTAGACTGGGTCTGCAGTATGTGGTGAGGGAACAAATATCCAGATCCTGAATTATCAAGGAGCCCAGCACATTAGTGCAAAAGATAAGGCTGAAGCGTTTGCTACATCCTTCAGCAGAAGTGCCGAGTGGATGATCCATCTCGGTCTCCTCCGGAGGTCCCCAGCTTCGGGCGAGTAACTCACCTTCTGACTCCCCAAAGCTGTCCACCATCTACAAGGCACAAGCCAGGAGTGTGATGGAATAAGCTCCACTTGCCTGGATGAGTGCAGCTCCAACAATACTCTAGAAGCTTGACACCACCCTGGACAAAGCAGTCCACTTGATTGGCACCACATCCACAAATATTCACTGCCTCCACCACCAACACACAGTAGCAGCAGTGTGTACCATATACAAGATGCACTGCAGGAACTCAACGAGTCTCCTTAGACAATACCATCCAAGCCAATGACCGCTCCCATCTAGAAGGACAAAGGCAGCAGATACATGGGAACACTATCAAAGTAGTGAAGTTCCCCTCCAAGCCACTCACATCCTGACTTGGAAATACATCACTGTTCCTTCACTGTCGCTGGGTCACAATCCTGGAACTCCAGCTCTAACAGCACTATTGGTGTACCTGCACCATATGGACTGCTGTGGTTCAAGAAGGCAGCTCGCCACCACCTTCTTAAAGGCAATTAGGGATGGGCAATAAATGCTGGCCTAGTCAGCAACATCCACATCCCATGACTTAATAAAGAAAAAAATTGGGAGACAGTTGCTGACAGCCATGATCTCTGGAGGCTGACTGTTTGGAAGGGCATTGGAAGAGGTAAGCAGAAACAAAAATCTCAGCTGGCTGAGAAGAGGGCCTAGAGAAAACAGAGGCTAGTGAATCTGCACCTCTCAGCCCACTGACTTCCTCTACAGTAAATGTGGCAGTGACTGTCATACCAGAATGAGGATCCTGATTCACACCAGGTGATGCTTAACACAGAGTTGACCACACGGTGTAAACTATTATCTTATGAGATGGAAGGCTGTCACTGTATAGTGCGAACATCAAGACCTTATATTTTTTAGCTGATGCACCTGTGATAAACACTGGGCTGCTCTGTTTGGTGTTTGGTAGTCTCTTGGGCCTTTCAGGGTTTTCCACTACCAGCTTCAAATAACATGATTGCTTCTTCAGCAAATCAGGGAGCAGACCATTCCAAGTTAGCAACTTATGTCTAGTCAGAACGATTCATAGAAAATGGAAGGAATCATTAGTTTAAACAAGTCTGTTCTTTTTCAGCAGATCTTAAACACACCTTTTCCTGATACATTGCAATTCTTTCATGCTCCAAGCATATGTAGTTACCATTGGTGGAATTGTCCCAGATTTGCACTAAGTACACTAGTGGGTGTGAAAAAAGATGTTTTGCCGACCGAAATTGCGGGTTTTTGTGCTGTATCATTCCTTCCCAACTCATAATTTATGCAGTCACGGGAAGCACACTGGATTGCTGGCCTCTGATTGACCCGCCACGCTATTACCTCACAGCTTCCTCACGCCGGGCGCCATATTTGAAATGCAGCCGTATGCACACCTCTCAATGCTTGCAGTACCACTGTAGACATGGCCCCTAAAGCCAGGAAGATTGCAGCCCCCCCGATTCAGTGACACATCCCCAGGACATGGAGGCCCACCACAAAGTCCTCCATCTCTGCTCTGGCCACAGGAGGCCCATCAGTCTCACCATTCCGACTTGGGAGGCAGTGGCAGAGGTGCTCATTGACAACGCTGGGTCAGCCATCCAATGCAGTAAATGGATGGATGATCTCATTCGTGCCACCAGGATAAGATAACCATCTAATCAATCTCAACTCACCCGTGCACAAGCCTATCACACATTCATTGGCATCTCACTCACTGCCAGATGAAGGGACATCTCCACTCAATCCCTCATACATACCCTCACATCTCCATCTGGCCTCATCTCCTCTGGAGACTGCCTCCTCATCCTGTCCATGGCTCCACTTAACACACACACATGCCTGGCATCCTTCTCATATGGCCTGATATATGCCTTACTCACACTCTCTTCATCTGTCTTTATGCAGGACAAGATCACACACAATCAACAGGAGAGGTCCCAGATCAGTGGTGGAGTGCAGGACATCAAGGCCCTTAATCCATTTGAGATTCAAGCATTGGAGCTGGCCAGAAAAAACATCGACCATTCCTGCACCACATCATCCCTCTCAGCACTACTCTAAGTCCACTGTTCTGTTTGTAGCATGGCTGCCAAGCACTAATAATCTCCATTTTCTGTCCTAGGCACAACTGACACCACGCCCCGAGGCGACATTGGCCCCTAACCAGCACTGAGTGCACTTCAGATGAGGACCCTGAGGATGGCACTGTTGAAGATCTGTCACAGTGCTCACCCACATCCTCTACTAGTGCACACACCTTGGTGGGATCTTGATGTAGAGTAGTCTTGAGATCACAATCTAGTGAGCACACCACACAATCTGTTCCACAGCAGGCCGAGGCAGGGACATCCTTGGTCGCTGGTGCTCGGAGGACTGTTGGAGGCCAGGAATCTGCTGAGTCAGAGTCAGATAACAAGCCTCTCGTCTTGGTCCTCAATCAGTTGGTGGAGCTGCAAAGACAATCAAGGGAACATCAGAAAGGGATGTCTGGTGCACCCCTCAGATTGCAAGGGACGATGGACAAGTCTGTCAGCCACCAGTCCAAGTTGATAGCATTGGCATACCAACACATCAAGGTCAAAACTGGCAAGATGTCCACCGCCATGGAGACCTTGGTCCAGGACATCGGTCCTGTACTGCAGCGCGGGCTGAACTCCATCATTGATGTCATAGTTGGCCTCCAACAGTTTCAACATGAGAGGGGTGTGGGCTCAGTCTCACTCCCCTTTCCCCTCAAGGAGTCAGCCAGGGGCTGTTGGGCACCCATAGAGAGGAGGACCAGCAGCTCGGCACCCTGGGGTCATCCACCCAGGTGACTCTTGGAATGCCCAGCCAAACCAAATCCACTCTCCCAGTGATCCACAAAGCTCCAGTTCCATAGGCCGAGGAGGGTGCAATTGGCCCACAGCAGCACACCTAAAACAGCCAGGGCCCTTCAAGTCTTGGGCCCCCCCAGAGGACATCTGTCAATGTCATTGCAGACAGGGCATAGCAGTCAGCAGATTGCCTCCACCTCCACTGTGGATGTCGGGGAGCACCAAGTGCCAAGCAGGGTTAGGAAGGTTAAGAAGATGTAACTCTTTCGAGTACAAACCCGTTTCCATCTGTTTCAAATGAAGTTACATTGTTTCATAGTTTGCCATTGTGAGATTTGAACTCTTGATAATCTTTTAAATGAAAACCAAATCAACAAAATTGGGATAAATCAGGCACAGCCCCTAATTCAGGTCAGCTGTCAAACCAAGAACAAAGTTTAAAGGAAACTTACAAACTTTAAATCAAAATGTGATTAAAGGGGTCAACAAAACACCCCAGTCCCCGTGGTGCCCACCGGGCACGGGAGGCCTCAAGAGTGCCAGCAGACATGGCGTGCTCCCTCTCCAGGGACATCCGGCCACGAACGTAGCCGCGGAAGAGGGACAAACAATCGGGCGGGACTCCCCCGTCGATCGCCCGCTGCCTGGACCTGTTAATGGCCAACTTGGCCAGGCCCAGGAGCAGGTTCATGAGGAGGTCCTCCTCCTTCCCGACCCCCTTCCGCACCAGGTGCCCATAGATCAGGAGCGTGGGGCTGAAGTGCGAACAAAACATCAATAAAAGGTTTTTCAAATAACTAAAAAGGGAGTGCAGCCTACAACACCCTATATATGCATGGTCCACGGACTCCACAAGACCGCAAAAAGGGCATGTGTCCTGAGAGTCCGTGAACCTATGCATTCTCCTATTATAGGGGACTGCTGCATACAACACCCTCCAACCCAGGTCCCCGATAGAAAGGGGGAAGATACCTCCGTAGAGGGCCTCCCATCGAGGGCCTCCACCGCCGAACGGCAACAAGGCACGCCAGGGCGTGTCCGGGTGGCGGACAAGGGCGAGAAAATGGAAGGTGTGCAGCAGCAGTCCATACAAGAAGCCCCTCTTTGCCGTGCCAAATGGCACGGAGGGCATGTCCCCGAGGCGGCTCATATTGCGGGGCACCAGCACCTGCGGGAGGGTTCGGGGCTTGGGGCCAATGTGGAATTCTGTCCGAACAGGGGAACGTTCAGACGGAAGACCACCGCGCACCTGGGCCACTTCAAGACCTAAAATTACATCGGGTCCGAGCACAGCCGTTCTCAGGTCTTGGATGGCATCGGCTGCGACCTGGACACTCACAGACGCGCAACGCGCCAATTCCTGCGGGAGCATCCAGCCCAGTCCTCCGTTACCCAGCACGTCCCTGATCCTAGTCACCCCTGCGGCCACAGCCCTCCTCTCCGCCAACCACTGAAAAGGACGGAGGGGCGGATTCCTGAGCAGCGGCTCTCTGATGATAGCCGCTACTCCTGACAGGGGAGAGCTGCGTCGCGAGGCGACCATGTTCCAGACTTTGATCAGGTCCTGGTAAAAGACGGGCAACGCCTGCAAGGAGCCACCGAGGCCCCTCTGTTCTATAAACAGGAGCTGCAAGTCATAATTCAGGCCGTGCACCTGACGGAAGAAATACTTCGTCAGGGCACACCATCTAGGAGGAGGCTCGACGTAGAGGTATCGCTGCAGGGTCTGAAGGCGGAAAGTCGCCACCTGTGTGCGTAGGCACACTAGCGCCTGACCACCCTCCCTAAGCAGAAGACTCAGAACCGACCCAGTGCAATCTTTTGTCCCAGAAGAATTCAACTAACAATTTCTGGATTCTTGTGACAAAGTCCAGGGGAGGGGTCAAAGTGACCAGCCGATACCACAACATGGCTGCGATCAGCTGGTTTAGAAAGGGAGACATATTGCTGATATTTCATCTGTTTTTTCGGATGAAGTTACATTGTTTGCCCTTGTAAGTTTTGAACTCTTGATCTTGGGGTTACAAACCCAATACCATAACCACTTCGCTATTTAGGCCAAGCTTAAGATATAACTCTTTTGAGTACAAACCCATTTCCATCTGTTTCAGATGAAGTTACATTGTTTCACAATTTGTCATTGTGAGATTTGAACTCTTGATCTCAGGGTTATAAACCCAGTACCATAATCACTTGGCTATTTAGGCCAAGCGTTAAGAAGATGTACTTGCACAGTCTGGGCATGGGTGTTAATCACTTCTACATTGTCATGAAACTAACATTTTTTTCCTAACATTTCTCTGGTTTCTTGTGAAGTAGGTTTGTGGGGATAGTATAGTTGGGGCTGTGTGTGACTACATTTTGTAGTCTAGCAGACTGCTAGCTTTAAATCATCAAAAGAAGCTAGGTGCTTGACATGCTAATGAGTAAACATGGATGCTGACTTAGTATGTAAGGTTTGAAGGGGATTTGCATTTTTAGGTAAATTAAGGGATATTTGGATTTCAAAGGGATCTTAGTCTGTTTACAACTAGCCAGATAAGCAAGGCTAAAGAATGTGTTTATTTTCCCAAAGGTTACTGACAATATATAGCGGCAACACGGAAGTTTTTATCTTATAAGCAAGATACAGTTTCAAAGACATATGGAACAATATAATTTACATATTAAAAATTGAGAAACATGTATAAAGGAGAATGAAAGGTTATGTGCCAGAAGGCCATGTAAGATCTAACAGGAGTGTGTGAAATAGCCTTAATGAAGCTTCTTGCATTCGTGCATACGTCTGCTATCTAACGAAACTGAAGCTGGGGAAAAGTCATTTGGAACTCCACTGTTCAGGGTATTGTGCTAACTTGCTGAGTTTGTTTTAAACCTAAAATCTATTGTGGACCATTGACTTAAAGGGAGTGTGACTAGGGGTAGAATTTTCAGGTCAGCAGGCAGCCACAATGGGCAGGCCTGAGAGCAGCCAGGGAACAGACCGTCAATTGCAATCAGCCCTTGACCGCAAGTTCGTGCTGGCTGGCCAATTAACAGCCAGCCAGCGTGAAAGGCGCACTGAAAGGCTCAGCACTACTGGGGGGAGGAGAAGGGCGAGAGCTGAAGTCTGCACGGGTGCAGGGGAGCGCGCAATGAAAGTTCCCTAAAGTCAGAGAGTTGTCTCAGGGAGCTGGAGAATTTAAAACCAATCAATAAAGATTTGAAACTGCGGAAAAAGATGTCCACACATCAGATTCGCTCACATGAAAATATAGATGATAAAAATCCTGTCCAAAGATTTTTATGTTTTTTTTAATTAATATGTCATCCAGCCCTTGGATGAGGTTTCATCAAAAAGACATAGTCTGCCTGGCAGATTTGCCCACCTGCCAACTGTAACGTTGGACGGGCAGCGAAAAATCGCCATGAATTGCTACTTTAATGGCCTTAATAGGCCTCCTAATTGTCAGTGGGCATGCTGCCGACTCTCGCATGCACCCGCCAACTGAAATATCACGCACTATTTGACGCTTGAGCATGTCAGGAGCACACCTGCACGCTGAGTGGAAAATTCTACAGTGGGGGTCAGGTTAATTAGGAAGTTTAAGAGTTATTATTGTAGTAATTGTAGTTTTAAACTAGAATGGCGGGGGGTAGGAACCTGAGCGGGAAAGCAGAGGAGGGGGAAACAAGGATAGAAATAAAAGACAGAAAAGTAAGAAGCAAAAGTGGAAGGCAGAAAAAACAAGGGCAAAAAACAAATGGGGTCATGGTGCAAGATAAAGCTAAGATGACTGACAAGGTTATAAAGACAAGTCTAAAGGCATTGTATTTTAATGTGTGGAGCATTCGCAATAAGGGAAATGAATTAACAGACCAAATAAAAGTAAACGTTATCATATAGTTGCAATTACAGGAACATGGCTGCAGGGTGACCAAGGATGGAAGCTGAACATCCAGGGGTATTCAATATTTAGGAAGGACAGACAAATAGGGAAAGGAAGTGGGGTAGCACTGTTAGCAAAGGAGGAAATCAATGCAATAGTGACGAAGGATATTGGCTTGGAAAACCATGATGTGGAACCTGTTTGGATGTAGGTAAGAAACACCAAGGGGTTGAAAACATTGGTGTGGGATGTCTATAGGCCCCCAAACACTAACGGAGGTGTAATGGAAGGCATTAAATAGGAAATTAGAGATGCATGCAATAAGGGTACAACTATAATCATGGGTAACTTTAATCTACATATAGATTGGACAAACCAAACTAGCAATAATACTGTGCAGGAGGATTTCCTGGAGTGTGTACGTGACGGTTTTTTAGACCAATACATTGAGGAACCAACTAGAGAGCAGGCTATCCTAGACTGGGCATTGTGCAATGAGAAAGGATTAATTAACAATCTTGTTGTGAAGGGCCCATTGGGGAAGAGCAACCATAAAATGATAGAATTTTCGATTAAGATGCAGAGTGAAGAAGTTGAATCCGAAACTAGGGTCCTGAATCTAAATAAAGGGAACTATGAGGGTATGAGGTGCAAATTGGTAATGATGGTTTGGGGAATCTTACTAAAGGGTTGCCAGTGGATAGGCAATGGCTAATATTTAAGGAATGTATGCATAAATTAGAACAATTATTCATTCCTGTCTGGCACAAAATTAAAACAAGAAAGGTGGCTCAACCATGGATTATAAAAGAAATTAGGGATAGTATTAGATCCAAAGAGGAGACAAGAAATTGCAAGAAAAAGCAGCAAGCCTGAAGATTGGGGGCAGTTTAGAATTCAGCAAAAGTGGACAAAAAGATTGATCAAGAAGGGGAAAATGGAGTATGAGAGTAAACTTGCAGGGAACATAAAAACTGACTGTAAAAGCTTCTGTAAATATGTGAAGCAAAAAAGATTAATGAAGACAAATATAGGTCCCTTACATTCAGAAATGGAGGAAACTATAATGGGGAACAAAGAAATGGCAGAAGAATTGAACACATATTTATGTTCTGTCTTCACAAAAGAGGACACAAATAATTTCCCAGAAAAGTTAGGGAACTAAGGGTCTAGTGAGAGGGAGGAATTGAAGAAAACCAGTAATAGTAAAAAAAAATGGTGCTAGAGAAATTAATGGGGTTAAAGGCTGAAAAATTCATTTTAGTCTACATTCCAGAGTGCTAAAGGGAGTAGCTCTGGAAATATTGGATTTATTGGTGGTCATCTTCCAAAATTCTATAGACTCTGGAGCAGTTCCTACTGATTGGAGGGTGGCAAATGTAACCCCACTATTTAAAAAAGGAGAGAAAAAACAGAGAATTACAGACCAGTTAGCCTAACATCAATAGTGGGGAAAATGCTAAAGTTTATTATAAAAGACAAGGCAACAGGATACTTGGAAAGCATTAACAGGGTTAAACAAAATCAGCATGGGTTGATGAAAGGGAAATCATGCTTAACTAAACTACTGGGTTTTTTTGAAGATGTAACTAGTACAATACTTATGGGAGAACCAGTGGGTGTAGTGTATTTGGGTTTCAAGAAGGCTTTTGATAATGTCCCACATAAGAGGTTAGTGGGCAAAATTAAAGCACATGGGATTAGGGGTAACATCCTGGCATGCATTGAGAATTGGTTGACAGATCAGAAACAGAGGCTGGGATATTCCGGCTCCATCACGAGCGGGACCCGTCGCAGGTGAGGTGGTGCCCCAGCCAGTAGTCCATTGACTTGCAGCGGACCAGAAGATCGCGGCGACGGGCAGGTGTGGAAAATCCCGCCGAGATAGTAGGAATAAATGGGTCTTTTTCCGATGGCAGGCGGTGACTAGTGGTGTACCGCAGAGATCAGTGCTTGGGCTCCAGCTATTCACAATCTATATAAATGACTTGGATGAGGGAACGAAATGCAATATTTCCAAGTTTGCTGATGATACAAACTGAGTGAGGTTGTGAGTTGTGAGGAGGATGCAAGGAGGCTTCAGGGCAATGTAGACAAGTTGTGTGTGTGGGCAAACACGTGGCAGATACAATATAATGTGGATAAATATGAAGTTATATGCTTCGGTGTGAAGAACAGATAGGCAGAGTATTATTTAAATGGTGATATATTGGGAAATGTGGATGTACAAAGGGATCTGGGTGCCCTTATACACCAGTCAATGGAAGTAAACAGGCAGGCGCAGCAAGCAATTAGAAAGACAAATGGTATGTTGGCCTTCATTGCAAGAGGATTTGAGTTCAAAAATAGGGATGTCCTACTGCAGTTATACAGGGCCTTGGTGAGACCACACCTGGAGTAGTGCGTGCTGTTTTGGTCTCCTACCTAAGAAAGGATATACTTGCCATAGAGGGATTGCAGCGAAAATTCACTAGGCTGATACCAGGGATGGCAGGACCATGGTATGAGGAAAGATTGGCTTGGCTGGGCCTGTATTCATTCGAGCTTAGAAGAATGAGAGGGGATCTGATTGAAATGTTTAAAATTCTAACAGAGCTAGACAGATGAGATGTAGGAGGGATGTTTCCCCTGATTGGGGAGTCTAGAACCAGGGGCCACAGTCTCAGGATATGGGGCAGGCCATTTAGGACTGAGATAAGGAAAAATTTCTTCAGTCAGAGGGTGGTCAACCTGTGGAATTCTCTACCACAGAAAGCTGTGGAGACCGGGTCACTGAGTATATTCTAGAAAGAAATTGATAATTTTTTGGATATTAGGGGCATCAAGGGTTATGGAGAGAAAGCGGGAATATGGGCCAGGATTTCACATTAGGCATGCGGGGGCGGGCCCGACACGTCAGAACGTAAAATTACTCTGGGTGTGCGTCCCGGCGTCATCGCGCAGTCTCACAATGTTTCGTTCGGCAGCTGCGCGCCAGAGTTGGCTGCGCACCCCCCAACATTTAAAAGGCCTATTAAAGCCATTAGCAACCTTATTAACCTGAAATTTACACTGCCTGTCAACCTAATGGTTGACAGGCAGGCAAAAAGGCCAAGCAGCCTTTGCATTTTTTAGGAAACCTCTCCACGAGCAAGATAAAGTTTCCTAAAGCTTTTACAAGTTAAATAAAACTTTTTTTGAAAAATAAAAACATGCCCCATCTCATCTGACACAGTTACACAACGGGACATGTTTCATTAAATTTTTAACGTTTTTAATAATTTTTTTAAAAAGCATTTCAATCTCCCTAAGGCAGCTCCATGCTCTCCCGGCTCTCCCTCCTCCCTCCGCCCGCACAGGTTGCGCTCAATGCTACCGCTCACGATCTACGCTGGGCGGGCCTTAATTGTCCTGCCCACGTGAAATCGCGGTGCCGAACCAATCATGAGCAGCGGTCAGCTCCGTGACTGCCTCCTCTCGCTTCCGCCGAGCCCTCCCAACATGGGAAAAATTCAGGCCATGATGTTGAGATAGATCATGATCATACTGAATGGCAGAACAGGCTCGAAGGGTCAAATGGCCTACTCCTGCTCCTAGTTCTATGTAGGTGCTTGACATCTTTTATTTTATTAATAAATATTTTAATTTAATTTTTTAAAATCTCTAACGGTCTTGGTGGACTTGTTACTTATGAATTCAGTGCACACATCTCGTAATAAATATAAATTGTAAAACCATTATTATAGTGCGACCAATTTTCCCTCGTAGACTTGGCCCACCTGGCACACATCATCTGCCACATCATAACATACATAATGTTCAACATTGTAAATAAACTCCCAAGAATGTCTTCTTGTCTATGGCTAGTTGTTATAATGAGCAGTGTTCATGTCACTGAGATGTGAAATCTTGGTTCCTGCACAAGATAAAGGCAGGTGTCTCGGTCCAGGGCCTCTTCCCAGTGCAGTGTGTAACCTTCAGACCAAAGTGAAGGTCCGGTTTCACACTCACTGGACACATTATTGATCCCAGCACCTCGATGGTGCTTGTCATTGCTGCCAGAATGTCATGGATAAGTGTCACAGAGTTCCATTGTTCTCTCTGTTTGCTCTCAGCACCCTTGAGTTGGGGCTGGGCCGCATCTCTTCGGCATCTGTGACCAGTGACACTGTGCTCCTGAAGGAGTCAGGAGCTGAAAGCTGCCAAAGAATCAGATGCATTTAAAGTTTCATGACTGCATCTCCATGATATGACCCTGATCACAGAGCAAAAGTGAGTTGCCCTCAGCCTGACAGGAGTCAGACATTCACAGAGGCAATGTGAAGATCTATGGAGTGTCCTTACCGCATGTTGTCATCATCCTCCTGGAATCTAGCGACTGTTAGGGTCTCTGCTGTGTCTCCATGATATGAGCCTGTACACTGAGGGTATGTGCTCTGCCCTTAGCCACACAGGAGTCAACCGTTCACGGATACAAGGTAAGGATGTCAGGAGGGTCCTCACCACATCTCGTCTTCATCTTCCACAAATCTTGTGGCTATGAGGCCCCCCCGAGTGCACCTGCCTCATCTGGCCAGTGCGATGGCCTCATCAACAGCATCCTCGCCTTCGAGAACCTCATCACCATCATCCCCTTCGACGTTCGCCTCATCGGAGGAGTCATGCAGCTCCTCCATCTCCGCCTCAGGCAGGTCCCCCTACCTAAGGTTGCAGCATCATTTTTTGTAGTGTGCCACAAGCGATGATGATGTGTGCCACCCTCTGGGGACTGTATTTCAGTGCTCCACCAGACCCGTCTAGGCACCGCAACATCATTTTAAGAATGCTTATCGTTTGCTCCACCAAAGTCCAGGTCGCGGCATGAGCCTCATTATACCGTCGCTCTGCTGCAGTCTGAGGCTGCCATACAGGCGTCATCAGCCAAGTCCTCTGCAGGTAGCCCTTATCCCCAAGGAGCCAACCCTGCAGCCTCTTTGGACCCTGGAAGATATCAGGAATCTGGGACTTGCTGAGGATGTAGGAGTTGCGGATGCTCCCTGGGAATCATGCGGAAACTGTAGGATGTGTTTGTGGTGGTTGCACACCAGCAGAACATTTAGTGATTGGAAGCCCTTGCAGTTGACGTAGTTGACTGCTTGTTGCCACGGAGATCTAAGCTCTACATGAGTGTAGTCGATGGCCCCCTGCGCCTGTGGGAAACCTGAGTTCTGCACAAATCCCAGTGCTCTTGCTTCCTGGCTTTCCTGTTCCCAGGCAAAATGCACAAAGCTCTGTGCCTTTGCGAAGATGGCATCCGTGACCTCCTGGATACACTTGTGCATGGAGGCTTGCACAGGTCACCTGTGAAGCCACTGATGTAAAAATTGAGCGCTGTGGTCACTTTCACAGCCTCTGGTAGTGGATGCCCTCCATGGCCCATGGCACCAAATCCTGCAGTAGGTGGCATATGTGACCAGCCAGTTCCCTAGACATGTGCAGTAAAGGGTTCTTTGTCATCTGCAGGAATGACAAAGCTGTGTATAGCCCCTGGGTCCAGTGCAGTGCCTATGAACAATTGCTCTCTGTGGATCTTTAGCTGTGTGTACACAGGCCCTGCCGTGCCTTCACCTTGAGGGAGGTGCTCCACCCTTTGCCAAGCAGGCGCCTCCGCTGCTCTCTTCTTCTTCTTCTTCTTTTCTGCTCTCTGTAAGCCATCAGTCATACCGCTAAATCACCAGGTTCCATGATCCTGATGTTCCCCTCCTGCAGCATCAAAGAAAGAAACGTGTGGGTTAGCATATGTGTCCTAAGAACCTTTCTTGGTTAAGTCTGAAGGCCCCGTCAAGCATGCAGAATCATCACTTGGATGGCCAGTGTGTACTGCACTACAGGGTTGTCTGAAACCCCACCCACCTCCACCCCATTGGACTGATTGGGAGCAGCTTCAACCACTGTGCTCTCAGCTCAGGCGCAGGCATTTTCCTAACCCACACTGCAAGGCTGTACTGTTAGCTTGAACCATGGGAGAGACTGGCTCAAACCTTAATAAAGACATTGCAAGGGGCTGTGAATACCTCCACCAGTGACTGCACCATGGCCACCTTTCACAAGGGGATTCTACAACTTGCCCAGTTGGCCAATTGTTCTGCTGCCCCTAAAATGAGCATTAATTTGCAGTCTGTGCCTGAGGGGGTGAAAAGTTCTGGAGCATTTGGTGGCACTTTCATGCTTTTGCATTGCTTGAGAGGGCAGAAAAACTTCAGAGGTCCAACTCCAAGCATGTTAATGGAACTACTGCGGAACAGTCTCAGCTGCAGAGGAATGTTCACTTTTGACAAGCCTTTCCCAAGTGTGTGGTTGCTTCCCTCACCCCACTCCCCCTCTATCCGTCATCCCTTCAGTCTGTGCTACCTTTCCCCCGCCGCCGCCCCCACTCTCCAACTGGAGCCTATGCCAAATGCACGGCACCTCTTCCTTGATAGAACAAAGAACAAAGGAAAGTACAGCACAGGAACAGGCCCTTTGGCCCTCCAAGCCTGCGCTGATCATATTTCCTGTCAAAGTAAAACATTTTGCACTTCCGCGGTCCATATCCCTCTGTCCTCATCCTATTCATGTATTTTTCAAGCTGCCTCTTAAACACCACTATCGCATCTGCTTTCACTACCTCCTCTGGCAGCGAATTCCAGACACTCACTACCCTCTGTGTAAAAAACTCGCCCTGCACATCTCCTCTAAAGTTTTCACCTTAAATCTATGTCCCCTAGTAATTGACTCTTCCACCCTGGGAAAAAGCTTCTGACTATATATTCTGTCCATGCCACTCATAATTTTGTAAATTTCTATCAAGTTGCCCCTCAATCTCAGTCGCTCTAGTGAGAACAATCCGAGTTTCTCCAACCTCTCCTCATAGCCAAACCTCCAGACCAGGCAGCATCCTGGTAAACCTCCTCTGCACCCTCTCCAACGCCTCCATATCCTTCTGGTAATATGGCGACCAGAATTGCACGCAATATTCCAAGTGTGGCCTAACCAAGGTTCTATACAGCTGCAGCATGACTTCCCAGCTTTTATACTCAATACCCCTGCTGATGAAGGCAAGCATGCCATATGCCTTCCTGACTACATTGTCCACCTGTGTTGCCACTTTCACCCAGATCCCTCCGCCAGTCGATGTACTTAAGTGTTCTGCCATTTACTGTATAATTCCTAACTGTATTAGACCTTCCAAAATGCATTACCTCGCATTTGTCTGGATTAAACTCCATCTGCCATTTCTCCGCCCAAATCTCCAACTGATTGATATCCCATTGTACCCTTTGACAATCCTCTTCACTATCTGCAACTCCTCCAACCTTACTGTCATCTGCAAACTTACTAATTAGCCCAGTTACATTTTCCTTCAAATCATTTACGTATACTACAAACAGCAAAGGTCCCAGCACTGATCCCTGCGGAACACCACTACTCACAGCTCTCCATTCAGACAAGCACCCTTCCACTGCTATCCTCTGTCTTCTTTGACCAAGCCAATTCTGTTTCCATTTGTCAGCTCACCTCTGATCCCGTGCGACTTTACTTTCTGTACCAGTCTGCCATGAGGGACCATGTCAAAGGCCTTACTGAAATCCATGTAGATAACATCCACCGCCCTTCCATCATCGATCATCTTTGTCATTTCCTCGAAAAACTCTATCAAGTTAGTGAGACACGACCTCCCCGTCATAAAACCATGCTGCCTTTCACTAATATGCTCATGTCCTTCCAAATGGTAGCAAGTCCTGTCACGAAGAATCTTCTCCATTAATTTCCCTACCACTGACATAAGGCTCACCGGCCTGTAATTTCCTGGATTATCCCTGCTACTCTTCTTAAACAATGGAACAACATTGGCCATTCCCCAGTCCAGTCCATCCCAAGGGTGATATTCGCATGCACACGTGCTACACAAGGTTGTGTACACTCACCTCCGAGTTCCTGTCAAGGTTCAGGTTGCCAGGTGCACATCTTTTAAAGGCATTCGTGAAGCACACCGTTCTGAAGTCACGTTGACGTGGTAAATTTGATGTGGAGGATGATTCCGGTGAACAGAGCTTATAATGAGAGGTTAAAGCCTTGAAATTATGTCTCCAACATGCGGCGAAGTGAAATGCGGCCCACCATTTACAAGTAGAGTGAATGATTGCAAACTTGTTTCATGACGGCGTGAAACCAATTTTTGGCCTTCTCACCATATTGTCCAATCATGCCCACCATGACGCCCGACACCAACAGGACCAGAAGATTCCACCTCATTCATAATGTTGCTTGCAGAATAGACAATAAGAGATGCATTAGATTCAGTGTTAGATCTATCCATGTATCAACTAACAGTGTCCAATTTGGTACAGTGTACCATGGCTCCAAGATGCTCAAATAAGATTTGTTAATTCTGCCATTAGATGTGACAAACAATTGGCCTGAATTTTGCAGTTGTAATGATAGTGAAACTGTCAGTGTTTGCTGCCATTACAACCGTTGAATTAACAACTTCTGGTGTCCGCACATATGCATTAAATCAAGAAATCCTAAAGTTGTTGTCAGTGATTTCCCGGTCCTGCACAGGATGCGTGCTTGAGGTCTTTGCAGATAGAAACCTTAGAACTAAATTGATTTGTTGTCAACATCTACTTTTTTGTGCTGTTAATTTTGCTGTAAGAACCCAAGAAAAAAGTGCATCTTGTTGAATGAGGTGTATCTGGATTTTTAATGGCATATTAAGTCAAAATAACTACTGAAAAAATCTGCATCCCTGAAAAACTAATTTTATATTTGTGGATTGTCAAATTTCTCCAATATGATTTAAAAAATCATTCTATAGATTTTTAAAATAACAAAGGTTATTGTCTAGAAAAGTTTATATTTCAGTCTACCTTAACCCCCATGTATATGTCCCAATCTTTGGGCAGGATTTTCCCTGAAATCGGCAAAGTCTGAAAGCAGGTGGGGAAATCGGCATTTGACTGACTGATGGCAATGGCAGTTTTTTCGTATGGTGTGCCACTTTTTTGAAGTTTCAAGTCAGGTCGCTGACGGGGGTGCCTCTGATTCGCCCGCCCTGCCGTCACCTCAGGCCTTCTGTAATCTGGGCGCTGTATTTAAAGGCCGCCCCTTTACAGAGCTAGCACTCTCTAAGGAATTGAAAGCTGGTGAAAAGTCATGCTTCCAAAATGAGGGAACATGCTGACCCCAAATTCAGTGACGCCTCTCTCAAGCACCTACTGGCTACAGTGGAGACTCGCCTTGAAGTCCTCTACCCCTGCTCTGGGCAAAGAACCTCATCCAAGGTGACAAATCCAGAATGGGAGGCAGTGGCAGCAGTGGTGAATGCCAATAACTTACAAAAGAGGACAGCTACCCAGTGCAGGAAGAGGATGAATGATCTCCTCTGTTCCACCAAGGTAAGTCACCCTTCTCATCACTCTCAATTCACACACTCACAAACCCATCACATGTCCACAGGGATCTCACTCACTGCCAGCTCACGGGACATCACCACTCACTCTCTCACGCACACCGTCATCTCCTCTGCGAATCTTGTCCTCATCACTACTCACTACCCACACATGCCAGGCATCCTTCTCATCTGGAAAAACTCAGCAGGTCTGGCAGCATCGGCGGAGAAGAAAAGAGTTGACGTTTCGAGTCCTCATGACCCTTCGACAGAACTTTAACGCAAGTTCTGTCGAAGGGTCATGAGGACTCGAAACGTCAACTCTTTTCTTCTCCGCCGATGCTGCCAGACCTGCTGAGTTTTTCCAAGTAATTCTGTTTTTGTTTTGGATTTCCAGCATCCGCAGTTTTTTTGTTTTTATCCTTCTCATCTGACCTGGCAGGTGCCCTGCTTCCATTCTCTTCATCTATCTTCATGGGGTACAAGCTGGCTCATAACAAAAGGGAGAGGTTCCAGACCAGGGATGGAATGCCTCAACTGAAGGCCCTGACCAATGCTGAGAATAGAGCCAAGCAGCTGGCCAGTGAGGATGTGGACCGTTCCTGTGCTGACAGTGAGGTTGGCAATGCTCAGCCAAGTGACAACCCAATAGTGCAACGTCCATCAGACAACCATACTGCGAGTGATGTCTCCTGTCCCACAGACCCCTGCCATGCACTAATGATCTCTCCTTTCTTTCACAGGCACACTTGGGAAGCATCTGAGGGGCCCATGAGCCTTACCTTCAACTCAAGCCCCATAGACACCTCGGAAAATGAATCTGATGACACACCTGTCATAGCGCTCACCCACACTCTCCGCCAACACAGGGGCACACACCTCAGTGGGACCTAAATCAGGGTCACATTCTGATGAGCACAACGCACCGTCTGATCTACAGCAGGCAGAGGGGCAGGGACATCCCAAGGTGCCAGCACTCAAAGAATAGCTGGAGGCCAAGAATCTGCTGAATCCCAGTCAGATGACGAGCTTCTGGACTCAGTTCTATCTCAGTTGCTGCAACTGCAAAGGCAAGCTCGGGAACATCAGGAAGGGATGTATGCTGCACTCCTCAGATTGCAAGGCATGATGGAGGAGCCGGTCAACTTCAGACTAAGGTGATAGCACCGGCATGTGAATGCACCAAGGTCGGCACTGGAAGGGCAGCGGCCATTGTGGAGACCTTGGTCCAGGATATTGATATTGTGCTGATACAGGAGCTGTTCTCCATCACTGAGGCACTTGCTGGCATCCGTCAGTGTCTATGCGAGAGGGGGGGGAGGCAGCTCAAGCTCACTCCAGCTGCCCCTTCCTCTCATGGAGTCAGTCAGAGGTCCTTGGGCACCCATTGGGAGGAGGATCAGCAGGTGCACACACCAGGTGACTCCAGGAGTGACCGGCCCATCCGATTCACCTCTTCCTGTGACCCCAGCAGCTCCAGCTCCACAGGCCGAGGAGAGTGGCACTGCCACACAGCAGGACCCCGAAAACAGGCTGGGGCCCTCCAGGTCTCGGTCATCCAGAGGAGGCCTGCCAAGTTCATCACAGGCAAAAGGGCATAGCAGTCAGTAGGCTGCCTCCACCAACACCACTGTGAATTTTGGGGATGAGCGAAGATGCAGCGTCAGGAAGGTCAAGAAGATATAGTTGCACAACATGGGCACAGGTGCTAATCACTTGTATATAATGTTCACCAATGTAAATACACTCATAATCATGTCTCCTTGTCTATGGCTCCTTGTTATGATGAGGTGTGCTCGTGTCATTCAGAAGTGAAGCCTTGGTCCCTGCACAAAACGGAGTCATGAGTCGCAGTTCAGGGCTTCTCCTCTGTGCATTGCGTAACCCTCTGACCACAGTAATTGTCCCATCCCAAAGTCATAGCCCACCTCAGTAATGCCTGCACCTCGACGATGATTGCGATTACTGCAAGAATAATTTGCCCTAGCTAGTTTTTGGATCACGTGATGTTATGTGTGCCCTGAGCACCTTTGAGGTTTGGTTACCCCACTTTTTTGTCTGCATTCTGGACAGGCAAAGGTGTAAAGCTGAAGAGGATAAGTGATTATGCGTGCAAATGAATCAAGTATTTTTGAAGTCCATGTTCCCATTGTATTCCAGCAAGGTCTGCATGAGATGAGACACTGCACAGAGTGTAAATGCAATGGCCTCTGCCAGACTGGTACCAGACACTCTCAGTTGTTATCTTGTGCTCTCAGGAGAGTCCTCACTGCATCTCATCATCCTCCTCGTGAAATCTTGTGGCTATTAGGGCCTCACAAGCACGCCTGCCTCGTCTGGCCAGAGCAATGGCTTCATCACCTGCATCCTGGGCTTCTAGGACCTGATCACCCTCCTCCCCTTCCACTTCTTCCTTGTTGGAGGAGACATGCAGCTCCCCCATTTCCTCATCATCCAGGTCCTCCCCATTTTGCATCACCGGGCTGTGCAGCACGTAACAAGCCATGATGATGCATGACACCCTCTGGGGGTGTACTGCTGTGCTCCGCCAGATCTGTCGAGGCACCAGAACCTCATTTTCAAGATTCCAATTGCTTGTTTCACCAAAGTCTAGGTTGGGACATGAGCCTTGTGTACTTTCTCTCAGCTGGAGTCTCAGCCCACTGCACGGGCATCAACAGCCACGTCCTCTGTGGGTAGCCCTTGTCTCCAAGGACCCATCCCTGCAGTCTCTGTGGTCTCAGAGATCTGAGGCCTGCTGAGGATGTTTAAGTCATGGACGCTGGGTATCATATACAGACCTGCATGATCTGTTTGCCATGGTCGCAGACCAGCTGAACATTGAGCAAGGGGAAGCCCTTGCTGTTCACTGTTTGTTGCCACCGAGAGCTTACAGCCATATGAGTGCAGCCAATGGCACCCTGCACCTGTGGGAAACCGTAAATCTCAGCAAAACCCAGCAGTCTTGCTTCCTGGTTCGCCTGATCTCAATCAAAATTGACAAAGTTTGGGGTGCCTTGGCAAAGATGGCATCCATGGCCTCCTGGATACATTTGTGGGTGGAGGCTTGACGGATCCCACACAGATACCAGTGGAGCCCTAGAAGAAGCCACTGCCATAGAAATTGAACGCAGTGGCCATTTTCACTGCTACTGGCAGTGAATGCCCTCCAAGTCCCCGAGACACCAAATCCTGTAGAAGATGGCATATGTGAGTAACCAGTTCCCTTGACAGTCACAGTCTTTGGTGACACTGGTTCTCGCTCATCTGCAGGTAGGACAAGTGCCACCATAGACCCTGGGTCTAGTGATGCGCCTACAAACGACGGCTCTCTGTGGATCTTCCTCTATGTGCGGAGGACGCTCCGCTGCCCCTTGATCTTGAGGGCTGTGCTCCTCCCTTTGCTGAGCCAGGCGCCTCTGTCACATTCTTCTCCTTCTTCTATCCTTTCTATAAGCCATGAGGCAGGCAGCAAGATCACCAGGCTCCATGTTCCTGATGGTCTCCTTACTGCATTATCAAATAGAGAAACGCGAGGGTCAGCATACATCTTCTTAGGGCCACTCTTGATTAGGTCTCTGGCTCCGGCTGCATTTCAAGGCCCCTTCACATATGCCAGAGAGTCCTGGCCACCACTTGGATGGCCAGTGCTTAGTTCGCTTGATGCCTGACCAAAACCCCAATCACCTCCGCCCCAGGCCACATGTCCGAGAGACGACAGCTTCGGCCACTTGACTGCATCCTGTGCTCTCAGCTCAGACATAGGTATTATCCTAACCTGCACTCCAAGGCTGCGCAGCTAGCTTAGACCATGAAGGTTACTGCTTAAAGCCTGAATAACTACAAAGCAAGGAGTTCTAAGCGTCTCCCTCAGTGACTGTTCCATGCCCACCTCTCGCAAGGGTATCATCTAACTTTGTCAGTTGCCCAATTCTTCTGCAGCCCCATGAAACTCAGATCAATTTGCAGTCTGTGCCCAACAGTTAAAAGTTCAGGAGCAATGAGTGGCACTACCAGGAATTTGTGTTGCTTGGGTGGGCATAATTGTTTCAGAAGCCAGACTCCAAGCCTATCAATGGAGCTGGTGTTGAACAGTCTCAACTGTGGAAGAATGCTCAATCTTGAAATGCTTTACCAAGTGCCTGGCCAATTTCTTCCCACCCCACCCAACCTGCATCAGCTGTGTACTTCCTTCTGTGCTGCCTTGCAGCCCCCCAACCACTGTCAGGCCCCGGCACTAGAGCCCTTGCCCCGGCACTACACTGAAAGCCAGCCAGGAAGGGGCCGCTTTGGAAACCTGCCTGTGACCACCGTCCCTGAATCATCGGCACTGCTTCCTTGAATTCCTATGGGGGAATCCTCGCGAGCACTGCACTAGGTTGTGTGCGCTCACCTCTGAGTTCTCCCCAAAGTTCAAGTCGCCAGGTGCACACTTTTAAAGGCTGTTTTAAATCACACTGTTTGGAAATCACGCTGACCTGGGATTTAAGTTTGACATGGGGGTGGGGAATGATTCTTGTGTATGGCCACAATAAGGAGCTGCAAATTTATGAAAATTAAGTTCCCGACATTCAAAGGCAGGAAAAGCAACTGCCATTGACGGGGGAGGGGACAATCACATCCTGGGTTTATGTGGCCGGGAAACGTGGCTAGGGCGTTCTCACGGATTTTCCGATGAAGCTACCAAAAACGCCCACCTGGCTCAGGCACAGAAAATCCAGGCTTTTATTTCACTCTCTATAAAATCGTTAAAAAGTGAAGGATAATCAGGGCATGTTACTTCCTAGTTTGCTGTCTTTGAGAATTAGAATTTAGGAAATAGGAGCTAGAGTAGGGCATTTGGCCTTTGAACCTACTCTACCATTTAACAGGATCATTGCTGATCATCTATCTCAAATTCACCTTCCTGCACTACCTCCATATCCCAATTCCCTGAGTACTCAAAAATCTATTGATATCTGTTTTCAATATGCTCAACAACTGAGCATCCACAGCTCTCTTGGGTAGAGAATTCCAAACATTCACAATCCTCGAATGAAGAAATTTCTCCTCATCTTAGTTCTAAATGGTCGACCCCTTAATCTGAGACTAATCCCAAGTTCTAAATTCCCCAGCCAGGGAAAACATTTTCTCAGCATCTACCTTGTCAAAACCCTTAAGCATGTTATATCTTTCAATTAGATCACCTCTCATTTCTCTAAGCTCCAGGGAATATAAACCTAGTCTACTCAATCTCACCTCAGAGGACAATCCTCGTCCCAGGAACTAGTCTAGTGAACCTTTGCTGCACTCCCCCAAGGCAAGTATGTCCGTCCTTAGGCAAGGAGACCAAAACTGCACACAATGCTCCAGATGTGACCTCTGATACTCCAATCTCTTTGTAACAAAAGCTAACATACCATTCACCTTCCTAATTCTTGCTATACCTGCATGTTAGCTTTCTATGATTCATGTACAAGGGCATCCAGATCCACCTGAATGTGAACATTTCTCAGCTTACGCCATTCAAAAAGCATTGTTCTTTTTTATTTTTCCTACTAAAGTTGATAAATTCACAATTTGCCACATTTTATTCCATCTGCCATGTTCTTTTCCCCTTACCCAACCTATCTATATCCTCCTCTAGCCTCTTAGCATCCTCTTCACCACTTACTTTCCCACCTAACTTTATTTCATCAGCAAACTTGGATACATTACACACAGACTGGGATTTTCCAGTCCCACCTGTGACGGGAATCATCACGGGCAGGACAGAGAATTTGACGGACCAGCCAAAGGTCCATTGACTTCTGGCAGGAATTTCCGGTCTCGCAGCAGGCGGGCATGGATAATCCCGGCCACAGTCTCCTCATCTAAGTCATTAATATAGATTGCAAATAGCTGAAGCTCAAGTACTGATCCTTGTGCTACCCCACTAGTTACAGCATGCCAACACAAAAATGCCCTAATTATTTCACTTTTTGTTCTCTGTCCATTAACCAATCCTCTATACATGCTAATACAATCCAGTCCAATGGACTCTAATTTTGTGAAATTAACTCTTGGGCAGCACCTTATCAAATACTTTTTGAAAATCCAAAGACACTATATTCACTATATTTCTTCCTCATTCATCCTACTAGTTGCATTCTCAAAAAACTCTGACAGATTTGTCAAACGCAATTTCCCTTTCTGTGTTGACTTGCTTAATCATATTATGATATGGTAATCATAAATCATAATCATATTATGATTTTCTAAGCACCCTGTAACCAAGTCCTAAATAATGGATTCTAGCATTTTACATGTTGGTGATATCAGATAACTGATCTATAGATCCCCACTTTCCTTCTTCCTTCTTTCTTAAATAGCTGGAAAATGCTTGCTATCTTCCAAACCTTAGGAACTGTTCCAAAATCTAAGGAATTCTAAACAGAAGCTTGGAATAAGTCATTGCCTGGTTCATTCCCCATGGCAATGACTTGACCAATCAGAATCAACTTGCCTGGTTTGAATTTAAACAAAAGGCTCCAAAAGTAAACCAGGTAATTACAGGCCAATGAGCCTGACGTCAGTAGTAGGTAAATTATTGGAAGGTGTTCTGAGAGATCGGATATACAATTATTTGGACAGCCAAGGGCTGATTAAGGATAGTCAGCATGGCTTTGTGCGTGGTAGTCATGTTTAACGAACCTTGTAGAGTTTTTCGAGGAGGTTACCAAGAAAGTGGATGAAGGAAAGGCTGTGGATGTTGTCTACATGGACTTTAGTAAGGCCTTTGACAAGGTCCCACATGGGAGGTTAGTTCAGAAGGTTCAGACGTTTGGTATCCATGGAGAGATTGTAAACTGGATTCGCAATTGGCTGTGTGGGAGAAGACAGAGTGTGGTAGTGAATGATTGCTTCTCAGACTGGAGGTCTGTGACTAGTGGTGTGTCTCAGGGATCTGTGCTGGGACCATTGTTGTTTGTTGTCTATATCAATGATTTGGATGATAATGTGGTGAATTGGATCAGCAAGTTTGCTGATGACACTAAGATTGGAGGCGTTGTGGACAGCGAGGAAGGCTTTCAAAGCTTCCAGAGAGATCTGGACCAACTGGAAAAATGGACCAGAAAATGGCAGATGAAATTTAATGCGGAAAAGTGTGAGGTTTTACATTTTGGAAGGTCAAACCAAGGTAGGATATACACAGTAAATGTTAAGGCACTGAGGAGTGTGGAGGAACAAAGGGATCTGGGAGTTCAGATACATAGTTCTCTGAAAGTGGTGTCACAGGTAGACAAGGTTGTAAAGAAAGCTTTTGGCATACTGGCCTTCATAAATCAAAGTATTGAGTATAGGAGTTGGGATGTTATGGTGAGGTTGTATAAGACATTGGTGAGGCCAATTTTGGAGTATTGTGTCAGTTCTGGTCACCTAACTACAGGAAGGATATCAGTATGATTGAGAGAGTGCAGAGAAGATTTACTAGAATGTTGCTGAGTCTTAAGGAGTTGAGTTACAGGGAAAGATTAAACAGGTTAGGACTTTATTCCTTGGAACGTAGAAGAATGAGGGGAGATATGATAGAAGTTTACAAAATTATAAGGGGTATAGACAGAGTAAATGCGAGTAGGCTCTTTCCCCTTAGATTAGGAGAAATAAACACGAGAGGACATTGCTTTAGGGTGAAAGGGGAAAGGTTTAGGGGGAACATTAGGGGGAACTTCTTCACTCAGAGTTTGGTGAGAGTATGGAACGAGCTATCATCTGACGTGGTAAATGCGGGCTCACTCTTAAGTTTTAAGAATAAATTAGATAGATACATGGATGGGAGAGGTCTGGAGGGTTATGGATTAGGAGCAGGTCAATGGGACTAGGGGAATAATATTTCGGCACAGACTTGTAGGGCTGAATGGCCTGTTTTCTGTGCTGTAATGTTCTATGATTCTACGGTTCGAAAAGCTTGGCAGTTAACTGTTCCCTGGTGCATTCCCCACGGCAACGGCTCTACCAGTCAGAGTAAACTTGCCTACCACTCAGCATCCTCTTCTCATGCATTTTGAATTGTTGTTCCCTTTGAGATTTGGTATTCTTGTGATTCTGTCCTGATGAGTACAAGACGAAAAGCTTCGACAGCATATCTCTTTTTTCAGCAATACTAAGGAATTCTGAAAGATCAAAACCAATGTCTGATATCAGTTCTAAATTTGTCATTTAGCAGTTTGAACCTGTGCCTCCAGCTCTTACTCTCGCAATTTAATGTATTCAATTCAATGTATTTATTTTAATTTACCTTTTCTCATGCCAAACACACACAATATCAGTAAGAGGGTTGTGCTGAGCTGAGTTCTGCACCCACTGCAGGTGGTAGATTGACACCCACAGTACTGTTTTTGGGGCTACCTCAAGGATCTGCACCTAGGTGCAGTGCTGGAATTGCGAAACATGTCAAATTCAAGGTGCTGACATGCTGGGAGGGGAACTTCCAGGTGGTGGAGCACCCATCCATCTGCTGCCCTTGGTGTTCCACATGCTTGTGTGTCCTTGCTTTGCAAGGTGAAACCGTGTGGGTGGCAAATGTGATGGAGGCAGCATGTGGGCAAGGGGGGTCATCCCTGGCTGCTTGGTGTGAGTGTGCGGCAGCTGCAGGGTCATGATTCTCTGGAGCCCTGCAATGTTTCACTCAGGTGGGGTTGGCAGGGATGCAATGGCAATCCAGGTACAGGGTGGACTAATCAATGCTCCTCTCTCCTTTTCAAGAGAAGACTACACACAATGCTGCTGAGCAGATGCGGACTGGCAGAGGCCAGGCCCAGTTGGCCATAATAACCAGGTACAAGCAGGAGGCAGTGGAGCTGGAGAGGCACCATGCACTCAGGTCCACCAATGACGGTGAGGCTGGGGGGCCTGGGGGAGGTAAGAATGCTGTGCCCTGAGGTCACCATCCCTGTCCCAGTAGCCATTCCACTGTTGAATGATTAGTGATTTAAGTTTCCAACATGGGTTTCCCATTGAGGATGAGCGCATAGTGATCCGGGGGCCATGCACATTGGCATTGTCTTGACTTGAACTAATCAAATGTCCATGTTCTTCCTTTCAGCATCACCGGAGCAGGGCCGGGAGGAGGATGCAGAGGGGCCACCTCAAACCCTGAGGGCTCTGAACAATTGGACTCACCAGCATCACACCACCTCTGCCAGGCAGGCATCAGCGCAGATAATAGCACCTTGGTGGGAATTAGATCATTGACTAGTGTCCCGGGGCACAGCGGTGAGGGTACTTCACACTCGCTTGAGGTGCAGGCAGAGACAGAGAGTGCCCAGGGTGCCAGCAGTCAGAGGATTGCAGGGGACCAGGCAGATGCTCAGTTGGTAGCTGATGATGTACCTCTGGAGTTGCCCCTGAGGCAGCAGACGCTGAGGGTCTGGCGGAGAAACATGAGGCTACGCGCAGCATGGTCTCCGTGTTGGAGGAGTCTATGCGGAGCATCACCAATGCAATGAGCCTCATGGCCGAGTGCCATGCTTCCTCTATGGAGAATGGTGGCTCTCATGGAGAGGCTCCAGGAGAACAATCAGGGCTTCCTGGGGATGCGCTCGGACCTGCAAGCCCTCACAGCAGCATTGACCTCAGCTGGTCAGTGTCAGTGTGGGAAATGGATTGGGCACCAAGTATCCCAGTTAGATGCCCATCCATCAATGGTGATCAGGGAGGTCCAAGGCAACCTCACATTGGTGCACGAGCTGCCTGTTGTCACTGTGGGCTCCTCTCAGGGTGCTCCGGATGAGGGCAGCAGATCCTCCACCCCTCTGTCAGTGACCATGGGATCTGATGAGGCTGCGGTGACTGGGGAGATGCCAGATGTGGAACTGGCTGCTCCCTCCCAGGCCGGGCCATCAAAGGGTCCACAGGCCAGAGGACACCCTCCTAGGTCATCAAGGCCAACAGGACAGCACAGTGAGCAGGCTGTCTCAGATGCCAGTGCCAGTGAGGGGGGGGAGCACCTAGACGTAGCACCCGGAAAGGTAAACTTAAGGCACCTTAGGCACACCACAGGCTTCTCACTGGTGCTTTTATGTTGCCCCGCTACTAGTTGATTATAATTTGGTGTGATACTGAACACCTTTGTATTAAGTTTCTTTTCTCTTATATTTTGTGAATTCATTCAGTGCTTCGTATGTGATCATGGCTCAGGGTGTTTTCTTACTTCTGCAGGTGGACGGGAACCCATGATGTTATGAGTAACTGGTTTGTCATTGAGCTTTATTGACAAGGCACATAGTTAATGTTCCTAACCAGGTAGATGTTGCTCTTGAGTATCGAGTGTGGAGCCTACAGCCCTGGCGTGTGTTGGAGGTCCATCTGTGGTGGGCTACCTGAAGGTTCTTTCAGTTAAAGCCTCCCAGGTGTCCCTGCCTCCCTGGAGGATGCCCGGGTCAGCGTCTACCCCCTCAGCATTTTCCTGTGTGTGCTCAGCCTCAGACTCACTACTGGACTCATCGTGTGCAGCCAGATCATCTGCGTCTACATCTTCTTCCTCCACTGTGTCTCCCCCTTTCCAGCACCAGATTGTGGAGAGCACAGCATGCAACCACTATCAGTGACACACGATCTGGGGGACTATTGCAGTGCACCACCTGAGCAGTCCAGGCAACGGAAGCGTATCTTGAGAAGACCGATGGTTTTTTCTACCAAGGCCCTTGTGGAGGCATGGCTCCTGTTGTACTGCTGCTCAGCCTCTGTATTTAGGTGGCGGAGAGACATCATGAGAATTCTTTTGATAGTCCTTGTCACCCAGCAGCCATCCATCCAGCAGATTGGAGCACTGAAGAGCCTCTGCATCTAGGAGTGTCTCAGGATGTAAGCGTCATGGGAGCTGCCTGGGTACCTTGCACAGACCTGCAGAATCAGCATCCTGTGATCACACACTATCTGCACGTTCATGGAGTGGAAGCCCTTCCTGTTGATGAAGGCACCGGGCTCACCTGCTGGCGCCTTGATGGCCACATGTGTGCAGTATTGCACCCTGTACACAGGGGAAGCCAGCAATCGCTGCAAAGCCTCTGGCTCGCTCTGTCTAGCAGGCCTTGTCCCAGCCGTAGTAAATGAAAGTCAATGCATGCCTGAACAGAGCGTCTGTCACCTGTTTGACACAAAGGTGGACAGCTGACTGGGAGATTCTGCAAAGGTCACCCACTGACCCCTGGAAAGAGCCGGAGGCATACAAGTTGAGGGCAGCCGTGACCATCAACGCCATTGGCATGGGGTTCCCAACCACACAGTTGGCACAGATCTCAGAGCCTATCATCTGACAGATGGAGGTGACTGCCTCTCTTGAGAGACGGAGCCTCCTTCGGCACTGCACCTCAGACATATTGAGGTAGCTGCTTCGCCGCCTGTAAACCCTGGCAGCAGGGTAGTGACATCTTCTGCAGCCCCTTCTACCTTGCACTTCCTATTGGCCCTGCACCCCTTGTGCCTACGCCTGTCCTCCCAAAGGTGGCTCCCCTAGAGGCTGAAAATGGACTCCTGGCCTTTTCCCCTTCTGGCCCTCCCATCCTCCTCAGAGGAGATGTCTCCAGTGGAGAGCACAACTCCTATTCCCAGGCTAAGGATAGGCTTCCTGAAACCAGCAAGGCCCCAAAAATGATGTTTACCCCAGAGTTCTGACCTGAAGGCTGTTACTCTTGTCCAAGCAGCTGTGAAGAGTTTTGACGTGTTCCTGCTCACACACGCAAGTATCAGTAAGTTTAAACATTAAACGCCTGACAAAGACCACTCGCGATCCTACTCACCCTTCTTATCCCACCTGTGGATGAGGTTTATAAAAATGTGGCCTACTCGCCAGCCCATTGCGCCCGTGCGATGATCTGAAGATTGCACAGGCCCCAAAAAATCAGCATCAATTATTGGCTCAAGGGCCTTAACTAGCCTATTAATTAATGGCGGGCTGGCATCGGAAATCATCGCGCACGCCCGCTCACTGAAATATCACGATGGCATGCGGTGACATCAGTACGCACGCCCATCATCACCAGGTGTCATTTTACACTTCGGTGTGCGGGGCCGACAAGAAAATTCTGCCCCATATCTTTTCTCAGCCCCTCCTTTCAAGTCTGAAAAATACAAGTTCCTTTAGTGTTCTACTCTGCACTGCTTTCAGCGCTTGTTGTCTAGGTCACTAAGACTTCTAGATCTCTTTCAACTTCATCCTTTGCGATTTTGACATCTTTTGTGGACTTAGCGTGTCACACATACTTGTCTTTCTATGTGCAATACTTTACACTTGACTGCATTAAATAAGCCTATCATTGTTCTGCCACAATATTTTCTCCAACTTATTTTGGAATTTTTGTGTTTTTTGTCCTTCCCAGTTCATACAACCCTAAATTTAATCAAGCTATATTGTATCTCTAAATTAAAGGAATTGATTTAAATTGAAAGTAGCCATAGTTCCTACACTGAGCCTGGGAGGATCCCACTCAATATTTCGTCCATCCAAATATAACTCTCTAATAAATATCCATTGTCTTCTAGCCTTCAAAAACTTGGCAGATGGAGTTTAATGTTGGAAAATGTGAGGTTGTGCACTTTGGTAGGAAGAATCAAAAGGCAGACTATAAATTAAATAGAGAGAGACTGCAGAAAAGTGCAGCACCGAGGGATCTGGGTGGTCTTGTACATGAAACATAAAAAGTTAGCATGCAGGTGCAGCAAGTAATTAAGAAGGCAAATGGAATTTTGGCCTGTACTGCTCGGGGGTTGGAGTTTAAAAATAGGGGAGTCTTGTTACAACTGTACAGGTTGTTGGTGAGGCCGCACCTGGAGTACTGTGTACAGTTTTGGTCTCTGTATTTAAGAAAGGATATACTGGCGTTGGAGGCAGTTCAAAAGACATTCACTAGGTTGATTCCTGGGATGAAAGGGTTGACTTATCAAGAACGGCTAAACAAGTTAGGCCTTTATTCATTAGGGTTTAGAAGAATGAGGGGAGTTCTTATTGAAATGTAAAAGATTCTGAGGGCTTGACAGGGTAAAAGTTGAGAAGATGTTCCACTGGTGGTGGAATCTCGAACTAGGAGACATAGTTACAGAATAAGGGGACACTCATTTAAACCTGAGATGCGAAGGAATTTTGTTCTCTCAGGGGGTAGTGAATGTCTGGAATTCTCTACCTCAGGGAGTTGTGGAGGCCAGATCACTGAAAGTATTTAACGAGGAGGTAGATTTTTGAAATGTTGGGGAGTTGAGGGCTATGAGGAGCTGGTAAGTAAGAAGAGCTGAGGACTGGGGCAGATCAGCCATGATCCTATTGAATGCGGGGCAGTCTTGAGGGGCCTATTTCTATGTTCCTATTTCTTATGTTATGTTCAGACAATTTCTTGTCCTTTACTTCGAAGCCCCACAGCTTTTAACTTAACTGGCAGCATTTTGTGTGGAACCTTGAAAGTGTCTTTTGGAAATTTAGCAACAACACATCTCAGGACTTCCCACAATTTACTTGGGTTTTCATTTCCTCGAAGAAATCAAGAATGTTGGTATCCATGGTCTTTCTCCTCTAAATTCATGTTGATTGCTTTTTACTAGGTTTTTACTGCACAGGTAACTCTCTAGTTTACTCCCAATTATTGGTTTCATAACTTTAAAAAATTCATTCATGGGATTTGGGCATTGCTGGCTAAGCCAGCATTTATTGTCCATCCCTAATTGCCCTTGAGAAGGTGGTGGTGAGCTTCCTTCTTGAACCACTGCAATCCCTGTGGTGTAGGTACACCCACAGTGCTGTTAGGGAGGGAGTTCTAGGACTTTGACCCAGCAACAGTAAAGGAAAACGGCAATATATCTCCAAGTCAGGATGGTGAGTGGGAAACCTCCAGGTTGTGGTGTTCCCATGTATCCGCTGCCCATGTCCTTCTAAATGGTAGCGGTCATGGGTTTGGAAGGTGCTGTCTAAGGAGCTTTGGTGAATTCCTGCAGTGCATCTTGTAGATAGTACACACTGCTGCCACTGTGACTCGGTGGTGGGGGGAATGAATGTTTGTGGATGGGGCGCCAGTCAAGCGGACTGCTTTGCCCTGAATGGTGTCAAGCTTCTTGTGTATTGTTAGAGCTGCACTCATCTAGGCAAGTGGGGAGTATTCCATCAAACTCCTGACTTGTGCCTTGTAGATGGTGGACAGGCTTTGGGGAGTCAAGGGGTGAGTGACTCGCCGCAGGATCCTTAGTCTCTGACCTGTTCTTGTAGCCACAGTATGTATATGGCTAGTCCAGTTCAGTTTATGGTCAATGGAAACACCCAGGATGTTGATAGAGGGGAATTCATCAAAAATTCATCAAGGCTCCTTCGACAGCACCTTCCAAGCCCACAAACACGACCATCTAGAAGGACAAGAACAGTAGACACGACTACCTGGAAGTTCCCCTCCAAGTCACTCACCAGCCTGATTTGTAAATATATTGCCGTTCCTTCACTGTCACTGGGTCAAAATCCAGGAACTCCCTTCCTAACAGCATTGTGGGTGTACCTACAACGCATGAATGGCAGTGGTTCAAGAAGGCAGCTCACCACCACCTACTCAAGGGCAACCAGGGATGGGCAATAAATACTGGCCCAGCCAGCGAAGCTCACAACCCATGAATGAATTTTTAAAAATCAGTAATGGTAATGCCATTGAATGTCAAGGGGCAATGGTTAGATTCTCTCTTCTTGAAGATGGTCATTGCCTGGCACTTGTGTGGCACAAATGTCACTTTCCACTTGTCAGCCCAAGCCTGGATATTGTCCAGGTCTTTCTGCATTTGGACATGGACTGCTTCAGTATCTGAGGAGTTGTAAATGAAGCTGAACATTGTGCTTCAGCAAACGTCCCCACTTCTGATCTTATGATGAAAGGAAGGTCATTGATGAAGCAGCTGAAGATGCTTGGGCCTAGGACACTATCATGAGAAACTCCTGCAGTGATGTCCTGGAACTGAGATAACTGACCTCCAACAACCACAACCACCTTCCTGTGTGCTAGGTATGACTCCAACCAACAGACAATTATCCCCCTGATTCCCTTTGACTCCAATTTTGCCAGGGCTCCCTGATGCCACACTCAGTCAAATGCAGCCTTGATGACAAGGGCAGCCGCTCTCACCTCACCTCTGGAGTTCAGTTCTTTTGTCCATGTTTGAACCAAGGCTGTAATGAGGCCAGGAGCTGAGTGACCCTGGCAGGACCTGAACTGAGCACCAATGAACAGGTTATTGCCAAGCAAGTGCCGCTTGATAACATTGCTGATGACCACTTTACCGATGATCGCCAGTAGACTAATGGTGCTGTAATTGGCCGGGTTGGATATGTCCAGCTTTCTGTGTACAGGACATACCTGGGCAATTTTCCACATTGCCGGATAGATGCCAGTGTTGTAGCTGTACTGAAACAGCTTGGCTAAGGGGGTACAGATTCTGGAGCATGTCTTCAGTACAATTGCTGGAATATTGTCAGTGCCCATATCTTTAGAGTATCCAGTGCCTTCAGCCAATTCTTGATATCACGTGGAGTGAATCGAATTGGCTGAAGGCTGGCATCTGTGATGCTGGGGACTTCCAGATGAGGCCGAGATAGATCATCCACTCGACACTGCTGGCTGAAGATTGTTCCAAATGCTTCAGCCTTATCTTGTGCACTGATGTGCTGGCCTCCCCCATCATTGAGGATGGGGATAATTGTAGAGCCTCCTCTTCCAGTGAGCTGTTTAATTGTCCTCAACTATTCATGAATGTGACAGGACTGCAAAGTTTAGATCTGATCCGTTGATTGTGGAAATGCTTAGCTCTGTCTATCTCTTGCTGCCAATGCTGTATGGCATGCAAGTTGTAGCTTCACCAGGTTGCCACCTCATTTTTAGGTATGCCTGATGCAGTTCTTGGCATGTCCTCTTGCACTCTTCTTTGAACCAGGGTTGTTCCAATGGCTTGGTGGTAATGGTAGAGTGGGGGATATGCCTTGAAGATATAGGTTGTGGTTGAGTACAATTCACAGAATCATAAAAACATAGAAACTAGGAGCAGGAATAGGCCATTCAGCCCTTCGAGCCTGCTCCACCATTCATTATGATCATGGCTGATCATCCAACTCAATAGCCTGCTCCCACTTTCTCCCCATACCCTTTGATCACTTTCGCCCCAAGAGCTATAGCTAACTCCTTCTTGAAAGCATACAATGTTTTGGTCTCAACTACTTTCTGTGGTAAAAAATTCCATAGGCTCACCATTCTCTGGGTGAAGAAATTTCTCCTCATCTCAGTCCTAAATGGTCAACCCCATATCCTCAGACTGTGACCCCTGGTTCTGGACTCCCCCACCATCCGGAACATCCTTCCTGCATCTAGTCCTGTTAGAATTTTATAGGTTTCCATGAGATCCCCCCTCATTCTTCTGAACTCCAGCGAATATAATCCTAATCGTCTCAATCTCTCCTCATATGTCAGTCCCGCCAACCCAGGAATTAGTCGGGTAAACCTTCGCTGCACTCCCTCTATAGCAAGTACATCCTTCCTCAGATAAGGAGACCAAAACTGCACACAATATTCCAGGTGTGGTCTCACCAAGGCCCTGTACAATTGCAGCAAGACATCCCTGTTCCCGTACTCGAATCCACTGGCTATGAAGGCCAACGTACCATTTGCCTTCTTTACAGCCTGCTGCACCTGCATGCTTACCTTCAGCGATTGGTGTACAAGGACACCCAGGTCTCGCTGTACATTCCCCTCTCTCAATTTATAGCCATTCAGATAATAATCTGCCTTCCTGTTTTTGCTACCAAAATGGATAACCTCACATTTATCGACATTATACTGCATCTGCCATGCATTTGCCCACTCACTCAGTTTGTCCAAATCACACTGAAGCATCTCTGCATCCTCCTCACAGCTCACCCTCCCACCCAGTTTTGTGTCATCTGCAAATTTGGAGATATTACATTTAATTCCCTCATCTAAATCATTAATATATATTGTGAATAACTGAGGTCCCAGCACCAATCCCTCTGGTACCCCACCAGTTGCTGCCTGACATTTTGAAAAAGACCTGTTCATTCTTACTCTTTGTTTCCTGTCTGCCAACCAGTTTTCTATCCATCTCAATACACTACCCCTAATCCCATGCACTTTAATTTTACTCGCCAATCTCTTATGTGGGACTGTGTCGAAAGCCTTCTGAAAGTCCAAATAAACCACATCCACTGGCTCCCCCTCATCAACACTATTAGTTACATCCTCGAAAAATTCCAGTAGACTTGTCAAGCATGATTTCCCTTTCATAAATCCATGCTGACTCCATCCGATTCTGCCACTGTTTTCCACGTGTTCAGCTATTAAATCTTTTATAATGGACTCTAGAATTTTCCCCACTACCAATGTCAGGCTGACTGGTCTATAATTCCCTGTTTTCTCTCTGCTTCCCTTTTTAAATAGTGGAGTTACATTAGCTACCCTCCAATCTGTAGGAACTGTTCCAGAGTCTATAGAATCTCGGAAGGTGACCACCAATGCGTCCACTATTTCTAGGGACACTTCCTTAAGTACTCTGGGATGTAGATTATCAGGCCTCAGGGATTTATCAGCCTTCAATCCCATCAATTTCCCAACATCATTTCCCTACTAATACTGATTTCTTTCAGTTCCTCCCTCTCACTAAACCCTGTGTTCCCCAACATTTTTGGTATGTTATTAGTGTCCTCCTTTGTGAAGACAGAAACAAAGTATGTATTTAGTTGGTCAGCCATTTCTTTGTTCCCCATTATAAATTCCCTTGTTTCTGACTGTAAGGGACCTACATTTGTCTTCACCAATCTTATTCTCATCACATACCTATAGAAACTTTTACAGTCAGTTTTTATGTTCCCTGCAAGCTTACTCTTGTACTATATTTCCCCTTCTTAATCAATCCCTTGGTCCTCCTTGTCTGAATTCTAAACTGATCCCAATCCTCAGGTCTGTTGTTTTTCTGGCCAATTTGAATGCCTCTTCCTTGCATCTAATGCTATCTCGAATTCCTCTTGTAAGCCATGGTTTGGCCACCTTTCCTGTTTTATTTTTGTGCCAGACAGGAATAGACAATTGTTGCAGTTCACCCATGCGCTCTTTGAATGTTTGCCATTGCCTATCCACTGTCATCCCTTTAAGTAACATTTCCCAATCCATCATAGCCAACTTACGCCTCAAACCATCGTAGTTTCCTTTATTAAGATTCAGGACTCAAGTCTCAGAATCAACTACGTCACTCTCCATCTTGATGAAGCATTCTATCATATTGTGGTCACTCGTCCACAAGGGGCCTCGCACAACTAGATTGCCAATTATTCCTTTCTCATTACACAATACCCAGTCAAGGATGGCCTGTTCTCTCATTTGTTCCTCAATGTATTGATCCAGAAAAACATCCCATATACACTTGAGGAATTCCTCCTCTATGGTATTGTTACTAATTTGATTTGATCAATCTATATGCAGATTAAGTTCACCCATAATTACAGATGTTCCTTTATTGCATGCGTCTCTAATTTCCTGTTTAATGCCATTCCCAACATCACCACTACAGTTTGGGGGTCTATATACAACCCCCACTAATGTTTTTTGCCCCTTAGCGTTTCTCAGCTCTACCCATACAGATTCCACATCGTCGGAACGCATATCTTTCCTCACTATTGCATTACTTTCCTCTTTAACCAGCAATGCAACTCCACCGCCTTTTCCTTTTTGTCTGTCCTTCATAAATACTGAATACCCCTGGATGTTCAGCTCCCACCCCTGGTCACCTAGCAGCCATGTTTCCGTAATCCTGACTATATCATGCCTGTTTACATCTATTTGCATGGTTAATTCATCCACTTTATGCTGAATGCCCCTCGCGTTAAGGCTCAAAACCCTAAGACTTGTCTTTCTAACATTACTTGTCCCGTTACCACTATTTTTCACTGAGGCCCTGTTTGATTCTTGCCCTTGATTTCTCTGACTATCACTTTTCTTATTCCGCTTTCTGTCTTTTGTTCTTGTCTTTGATTCCCCTTCCTCTGGCTCCTTGTATAGGTTCCCAACCCCCTGCCATTTTAGTTTAAACCCTCCCCAACCACTCTAGCAAATGTTCCCCCAGGACATCAGTCCCGGTCCTGCCCAGGTGTAACCCATCCAGTTTGTACTGGTCCCACGTCCCCAGAATCGGTCCCAATGCCCCATAAATCTGAAACCCTCCCCTTCACATCATCTCTTCAGCCACATATTCATCCGATATATCCTGCTATTTCTACTCTGACTGGCACGAGGCACTGGTAGTAATCTTGAGATCACTACCTTTGAGGTCCTACTTTTCAACTTACTTCCTAACTCCATATATTCTGCTTTTAGGACCTCATCGCTTTTTTTACCTATGTCATTTGTACTAATGTGTATCATGACCACTGGCTGTTCACCCTCCCCCTTCAGAATGTCCTCTAGCCGTTCTGAGATATCCTTGATCCTAGCACCAGGGAGGCAACATACCATCCCGGAGTCTCGTTTGCGGCCACAGAAATGCCTATCTATTCCCCTTACAATTGAGTCCCCTATAACTATTGCATTCCCACACATTTTACTCCTCGCCTGTGCAGCAGAGCCAACCATTATGCAACGCATTTGGCTGTTGCCATTTTCTCCTGAGAGACCATTCCCCCAACAGTATCCAAAGTGGTATATCTGTTTTGCAGGGGAACAGCCACAGGAGATTCCTGCACTACCTGCCTGGTCCTCTTGCTTTGCCTGGTGGTCACCCATTCCCTTCCTGCCTGTGGACTCTTAGCCTGCGGTCTGGCCACCTCTCTATACGTGCTATCCACGATACTCTCCACCTGGTGGATGCTCCACAGTGTCCCCAGCCGCCACTTCAGCTCCAAAGCCCGGGCTTCCAGGAGCTGCAGCTGGAGACACTTCCTGCACACATGCTGGCCCCGGACACTGGAAATGTGCCCAGCTTCCCACATAGAGCAGAAGGAGCACACCACGCCTTTGAGCTCTCCTGCCATGACTTACCCTTTAAATTAAATTAAACTTTTTGGAAGATACTTAATATCAATTACACTCAGGCCCTTCTTCCCTGCTCCTCATTGTTATAGAATATAGCCCCTACAAATGGTGAACCACAAAATAGGACCTTAAAAACTATAAGCAATAAAAGTAGTAAATGCTTACACAGCCATACTCATGGTACTCAAAGGATCATGTTGTTCCCTTCTCATCGAACTCCCTCAGCCACTGCTGCTCTCCCAGCTTCTCTTCAACTCCTGACTCTTCTCGCTCTCCTCTTCAACTCCCGACTCTCTCGCGCTCCTTTTCAACTCCCAACTCCTTTAGGTGCTGCTGACTGCTTGTCCCAGAGTCCTCCTCTCACACTCTCCTCTGGGTGCTGCTGACTGCCGGTCCCAGAGTTCTCCTCCCGCACTCTCCTCTAGGTGCTGCTGACTCCTTGTCCTAGAGTCCTCCTCTCGCATTCAATCCTTCAACGCAGAAAGAAGCCAATCAGTCTATCATGTCTGCACTGGCTCTCCTAATGAGCATTATACTTAGTGCCATTCCCCTGCCTTTTCACCATAACCTTGTCCATTGTTTCTATATAAATAATCTTCTAATGCCTTCTTGAATGCTGCTGCTGATAGCCCACAGCACCTCACGGTTGCCCAGTCTTGAGTTGCTAGATCTGTTCGAAATCTATCCCATTTAGCACAGTGGTGGTGCCACAGAACACAATGGAGGGTATCCTCAATGTGAAGGCGGGACTTTGTCTGCACAACAACTGTGTGGTGGTCACTCCTACCGATACTGTCATAGACAGATGTAGCTGTGGCGGGCAGGTTGGTGAGGATGAGGTCAAGTACATTTTCCCTCTTGTTGGTTCCTTCACCACCTGCCACAGACCCAGTTTAGCAGCTATTTTCTTTAGGACTTGGCCAGTTCGGTCTGTAGTAGTTCTACCAAGCCACTCTTGGTGATGGACATTGAAGTCCCCACCCAGAGTACATTCTGCACCCTTGCCACCCTCAGTGCTTCCTGCAAGTGGTGTTCAACATGGAGGAGCACTGATCCATCAGCTGAGGGGGGATGGTACGTGGTAATAAGCAGGAGGTTTTCTTGCCCATGTTTGACCTGATGCCATGAGATTTCATGTGGTCCGGAGACGATGTTGAGGACTCCCAGGACAACTCCCTCCCAAATGTATATCACTATGCTGCCATCTGTGCTAGGTCTGTCCTGCCGGTGGGATAGGACATACCCAGGGATGACGATAATGGTGTCTGGGACATTATCTGTAAGATAAGGTTCCGTGAGGATGACTATGTCAGGCTGTTGCTTGACTAGTCTGTGAGACAGCTCTCCCAATTTTGGCACAAGACCCCAGATGTTAGTAAAGAGGACTTTGCAGGGTCAAGAGGTTGAAGTGTGCCATTATTGTTTCAGGTGCCTAGTTTGCTGGTCCATCCAGTTTCATTCCTTATTGACTTGTTTTAGCAGTTTGATATAACTGAATGGCTTGCCAAGCCATTTCAGAGGGAATTTAAGAGTCAACCACATTGCTGTGGGTCTGGAGTCACAGCAGACTGGGTAAAGAAGGCAGATTTCCTTCCCTAATGGACTTCAGTGAACCAGATGGGTTTTTACAACAATCAACAGTGGTTTCATGATCATCTGGACTTTTAATTCCAGATATTTATTGAATTCAAATTCCACCATCTGCCATTGTGGGATTTAAACCCAGGTCCCCAGAGCATTACCCTGGGTATCTGGATTAATAGTCCAGTGACAATACCACTACGCCACACCTCCCAAAAAAGAAGACTAATGGATGAGTAGTTGCCTGTGTTTGATTTGCCATCTTTAGTAATATGCGCATCACATTGGTCTATTTCAAAGTTACTGATACTTCCTCACCGCCCAGTGATTCCCTCAATATGAGTATTGATAACTCACGAAACCCCTCCTTAGTCTCTTTGGGTAGTCTGCGATAGTTCGTGGACTATCTTAGGTTAACTTTGTCAATTCCCAGAGATATATCTACCTCTTTCAGGGTCATAGCATGGAAACACCTGGAGCAATTGGTAAATTAAGCCTTTTTTTGGTATCTTTTTTGAAGTAATTCCTCAGGCACCCCTTAGATTCTCTTCCTGATTTTTCTCTGTCAAAAATTTCCTTTAGTAACCTTCTCATTGTTAGTCTTCTCTTTCATCTCATTCTTAGGTCCGGATTTTCGCCATGATGGAGAGGCTTTCTGTCATGGCAAAAATCCCAGAAATGGATAAAATTTCTAAGTCTCCCCCAAACCTGAACCCGGCATTTCCCATCTTTGAGGGGGCAGGACCGGAGTCGGGCCAGGGTTCACACATGCGAGATTCATAAAGGCAGCTGGCCATTTAAATCACCAACTGCTTCCACTGATTTCCAGTTTTTGAACCTTACCTGTGTGAATCCCGGAATGCGCAGAGCAAACAAGGTAAGAGGAGGTCTGAACTTGGTGGATTCTTAGGATAGCTAGGGTGCCCCTTTGAACAGGTAAGCTACCCCTTTATATAAGGTCCCAAAACATTTTTGGGAGAGGAAAGGCATCCTTTTGGATTGTTAGACTTAAACATGATAATGTGCTTTTTACACACAAACTCATTGGAACTGTCAAGCTGACCAGGAAGTGTCAAAGGACACTTGGTGAGTTGACAACGGTGGGGATAAGGGCAAAGGTTGGTGGACAGGTGGATATGGGATGGCATGAATTGGCATTAGGTTTGCAAATGTATGAATGTCCCTGGGAATGGGTAGAGGGGCATGGGCTGGGATCGGGGTAATGAGGGGCCATGGCGGGGTGCGTAGAGGGACATGGGCTGGGACAGGGGTTATTTGAAGGATGATAGGGGTGAGGGCTGGAGGGATTGTTTTTTGTTTTATTATGTATTTTTTTAACTTATACACAGTGCCAGAGCACAGAGACAGGCCTTGCGCCCAGCCCACCTCTGCACTCAGCAGCCTCCACTCATTCCAGGGTCACCCTCTCCCCCTTCCCCACCACCTCTGACTCCTATTTCAGTGAAATTCTTGATTATGCACAGTTCTTATTGCCAAGTTTCAAGTAACACTAATTGACACTGGTCAATGGGATAATTGTGCAGTATGAAAAGCTGCAAATGTCACAGAATCTGTCATGAGGCTGTGTCCCTTTATTTTTGAAAATAAAATCTTTTCAACTTGCAACTGACTGGAAATTTTGCAACTTGAACTGAGGCAGAGCAAACTGTTTAAAAAATCAAGGCCACATTCCAAAGTGAAGGTGAGAAACAACCACATCACCCTCAGGGGAGTATGAAGAGAGAGACATTTCCTGTAATCCAGACATCCATCGAAACTCCTAACTGCCTAAGGAAGAGGCATGAAAAATGCAAAGTACTGGAAATTGAAAAAATGGCTGCCACAGAAATTGGAAATACACAATGCATGAAGTATTTCAAGGCAAGGTTGTCCATCCACCTTGAGAGGGATTGCAAGTGACACAGGCAGTGTCATATCAATGGTTTGAATGTGGGGGCCAAATGTAATATTTCCAAGTTTGCAGATGACACAAAGCTAGGTGGGAATGTGTGCTGTGAGGAAGATGCAAAGCAGCTTCAAGGGGATTTGGACAGACTTAGTGAGTGGGCAAGAAAATGTCAGATGGAATTTAATGTGGAAAAATGTGAGGTTATCCACTTCGGGAGGAGGAATGCATATGCAGAGTATTTCTTAAATGGTAAGAGATTAGAACGTGTAGATGTACAAAGGGACCTGGGTGTCCTCATCACTAAGTTACTGATAGCTAACATACAGGTGCAGCAAGCAATTAGGAAGGCTAATAGTATGTTAGTCTTTATCGCAAAAGGATTTGAGTACAGGAATAGCAAAGTCTTGCTTCAATTGTATAGAACCTTGGTTAGACTGCACCTGGAGTTTTGGTCCCCTTAGGAAGGATATTAGGAAGGATATTATTGCCATAGAAGGAGTGTAACGAAGGTTCACCAAACGTGCGGCAAGTAACATTTGTGCCACACAATTGTCAGGCAATGACCATCTCCGACAAGAGAGAATCCAACCATCGCACCTTGATGTTCAATGGCATTGCCATCACTGAATCCCCCACTATCAACATCCTGGAGGTTATCATTGACCAGGAACTGCACTGGACTGGCCATATAAATACTGTGGCTTCAAGAGCAGGTCAGAGGCAAGGAATCGTGCGACAAGTAACTCATCTCCTGACTCCACAAAGCCCCTTTCTCTTTCTTCCCCCTTCCTTTTGTTTTTTTCCAATAATTTATATAGATTTTTCTTTTCCCTCCTATTTCCATTATTTTTAAATCTTGTATGCCCTGCTAGTCTTTCCACCCCACCCCCACTAGAACTGTTCCTTGAGTCCCCTGCCATCCATTCTTAATTAGCACATTCATTTAGATAATATCACCACCTTCAACACCTCTTTGTTCCTTTGTCTGTGACATCTTTTGATTACCTGCTCCTATCACTGCTTGCTTGTCCCTACAACCACACCACCGCCCCCCCCAATTCTCTCCCCCCACCCCCCACCCCACCTTAAACCAGCTTATATTTCACCCCTCTCCTAATATTCACTCAGTTCTGTTGAAGGGTCATGAGGACTCGAAATGTCAACTCTTTTCTTCTCCACCGATGCTGCCAGACCTGCTGAGTTTTTCCAGGTAATTCTGTTTTTGTTTTGGATTTCCAGCATCCGCAGTTTTTTGTTTTTATCTAGCCTTACTGTATCTGTTGTAACTTTGCTACAATGAATAGGGGATAAAATTGTTTATTTTAGCAGTTGGATTATGCTTCCAATGTCTGCTTTATCAAGGCAAGTCACCGCCTCTCATGAGACAATGGGTCATTAACTCCTCCACTTGGATCATCTGCGTTTGGATCATTTACTGTGGCATTTTTGTGAAGATGTAAATTTCTATCAAAATGTATCACTTCACATTCCTTTGCATTAATTTTCATCTGCCATATTGGATTTTCAGGAGCACCTTAAAAGAGGAGAGAGAGAGATAGAGAGACAGAGAGCTTTAGGGAAGGAATTTCAAAGTTTAAAGCCAAGGTGTCTGAATGCACAGCCAACAATGATAGACCGATTAAAATTGAGGATGTTCAAGAGGCCAGAATTAGAGGACCATAGAGATTTCAGAGGGTTAAAGGACTAGAGGAGATTATAGAGATAGGGAGGGGTGTGACATAGAGAGATTTGAAAACAAGGATGAAAATTTTGCCTAAATTAGTAAGATATATTCCCATTCAGTTGTGTTTAGTATGTTGCCAGATGCTGCCAGACCTGCTGAGTTTTTCCAGGTAATTCTGTTTTTGTTTTGGATTTCCAGCATCGGCAGTTTTTTGTTTTTATCTCTGTGTTTAATTGACTGCCACTGCTCTTCAAGAAATGCCTACCTTGAAGAAGTTCTGTTCGTCTCTGCGACAAGATTTCCGTATCTCTCTTTTGCCTTGCTCACCTTCATTGCTTTCCATTTCTCTCCTGGTGTTTGACAAGGTGTTTACTAAAACCCGCTTTAATAGTCATATCTCCTTTCTCAGTGACTGTCTCTGTCTCCGACTTACCCCACATGGATTTCAACTGAAATTCCACCCCTCATGTTTCGAACCCACCCAGGATTACAGGTATCTCTGGGACATAAAATGTTTCTTGGGCTGCTGTTCCCGTCACATTCTGAGATCCACACTCAGTGCCATGCGCTACCATATGAACACACTCGACCTCTCCCTCCAGCAGCACGGCTGTACCCTTTTTCAAAGCTGCACGTGCCCCCAGTTTCATTTTATTCTTCGTCTCATCTGACGCCTCAACAAGAAACTTTTTCTCTTTCTCTCAAGTGCTAAGGAACGCAAGCTCCAACAACTCATCGACACCAACACCCATCTAGGACCCTCCACCCCTGCCTGTCCCTCCGTCCCCACCCCACTTCCAATCCCAGCCCCAGCCGTGTATTCACTATACCCCCTGACCTTCCCCTTTCCGATGCTGAATGTTCGGTGCTCAGCAAAGGACTTAGTTTCATACCCTTACGCCCTCACCTCAATTAATTTTGGGCTCGGCACGATGCTAAACTCTTCTTCTGCCGTCTTCGTCTCCGGGCTCACTTCTTTGGCCAGGAGTCCTCTCCCCGTTCAACGGATCCTTTTACCCACCTCCAATATTCTCCCTCCACCTGGACCCCTCCCTCTGGATTCTTACCTTCTCTTGATCTTTTCATTGAGAACTGTTGGCGCGACATTAGTCGTCTCAATTTCTCTGCTCCTCTCACCCATTCTAATCTTTCTCTCTCTGAACTTACTGCACTCCATTCTCTCAGGTCCAACCCTGACATTGTCATCAAACCCGCTGACAAGGGTGGTGCTGTTGTTGTCTGGTGCACTGACCTCTACCTCGCGGAAGCTGAGCGTCAACTCGCAGACACTTCCTCCTACCTCTCCCTGGACCATGACCTCACCACTGAACATCAAGCCATTGTTTCCAGGACTGTCGCTGACCTCATCTCCTCTGGGGATCTTCCTCCCACAGCTTCCAACCTGATAGTCGCCCAACCTCGGACAGCCCGCTTCTACCTCCTACCCAAAATCCACAAACAGAACTGTCCCGGTAGACCGATCATGTCAGCTTGCTCCTGCCCCACAGAACTCATTTCTTGTTATCCTGACTCCCTTCTGTCTCCCCCTGTCCAGTCCCTTCCCACCTACATCTGTGATTCCTCGGACACCTTAAGTCACATCAACAATTTCCAGTTCCCTGGCCCCAACCGCTTCCTCTTCACCATGGACGTCCAAACCCTCTAAACCATCCCCCACCAGGATGGTCTGAGGGCCCTTAGCTTCTTCCTCGAACAGAGGCCCGAACAATCCCCATCCACCACTACTCTCCTCCGTCTGGCTGAACTTGTTCTCACACTGAACAATTTCTCCTTCAACTCCTCTCACTTCCTCCAAATAAAAGATGTGGCTATGGGTACCCGCATGGGCCCCAGCTATGCCTGTCTCTTTATGGGGTATGTGGAACATTCCTTGTTCCAGTCCTACTCTGGCCCCCTTCCACAACTTTTTCTCCAGTACATCGATGATTACTTTGGTGCTGCTTCATGCTCTCGTCGGGACTTGGAAAAATTTATTAATTTTGCTTCCAATCTCCATCCCTCCATCACTTTCACGTGGTCCATCTCTGACACTTCCCTTCCCTTCCTTGACCTCTCTGTCTCAATCTCTGATGATAGACTATCCACCAATATCCATTACAAGCCTACCGACTCCCACAGCTACCTCGACTACAGCTCCTCACACCCCGCTTCCTGTAAGGACTCCATCCCATTCTCTCAGTTCCTTCACCTCCGTCGCATCTGTTCCGATGATGCTACCTTCAAAAACAGTTCTTCTGACATGTCCTCCTTCTTCCTTAACCGAGGTTTTCCACCCACGGTCGTTGACAGGGCCCTCAACCGTGTCTGGCCCATCTCCCGCGCATCCGCCCTCACGCCTTCTCCTCCCTCCCAGAAACATGATAGGGTCCCCCCTGTCCTCACTTATCATCCCACCAGCCTCCGCATTCAAAGGATCATCCTCCACCATTTCCGCCAACTCCAGCAAGATGCCACCACCGAACACATCTTCCCTTTACCCCCCCTGTCGGCATTCCGTAGGGATCGTTCCCTCCAGGACACCCTGGTTCACTCCTCCATCACCCCCTACTCCTCAACCCCCACCTATGGCACCCCTCCATGCCCACGCAAAAGATGTAACACCTGCCCCATCACTTCCTTTCTCCTCACCATCCAAGGGTCCAAATAGTCCTTTCAAGTGAAGCAGCATTTCACTTGCATTTCCCCCAACTTAGTCTACTGTATTCGTTGCTCCCAATGCGGTCTCCTCTACATTGGAGAGACCAAACGTAAACTGGGTGACCGCTTTGCAGAACACCTGCAGTCTGTCCACAAAAAAGACCCAAACCTCCCTCTCACTTGCCATTTTAACACTCCACCCTGCTCTCTTGCCCACATGTCTGTCCTTGGCTTGCTGCATTATTCCAGTGAAGCCCAACGCAAACTGGAGGAACAGCACCTCATCTTCCGACTAGGCACTTTACAGCCTTCCGGACTGAATATTGAATTCAACAACTTTAGATCTTGAACTCCCTCCTCCATCCCCACCCCCTTTTTGTTTCTTCCCCCTTCCTTTTGTTTTTTCCAATCAATTATATAGATTTTTCTTTTCCCACCTATTTCCATTATTTTAAAATATATTTAAATCTTTTATGCTCCCCCCACCCCCACTAGAGCTATATCTTGAGTGCCCTACCATCTATTCTTAATTAGCACATTCGTTTGGATAATATCACCAACTTCAACACCTATGTGTTCTTTTGTTCTTTTGTCTGTGACATCTTTTGATGATCTGCTTCTATCACTGCTTGCTTGTCCCTACAACCACACCACCCCCCTCCACTTCTCTCCCCCCACCCAACCTCCCCTCCCCCCCACACCATAAACCAGCTTATATTTCACCCCTTCCTTGGATTCACCTAGTTCTGTTGAAGGGTCATGAGGACTCAAAACGTCAACTCTTTTCTTCTCCACCGATGCTGCCAGACCTGCTGAGTTTTTCCAGGTAATTCTGTTTTTGTTTTGTGTTTAGTATGTAGGTCAGCCAGCACAGGGTTGATGAGAGAGCAGGGCTTGGTGCAAATTGGGGTATGGGCAGTAAAGCTTTGGATGAGCTCAAGTTATATAGATTGAAAGATAGGAAGTTGATTAGGAGAGCATTGGAATACTCGATTCAGAAGCAGATGAACCGTGGCAGGGCTGCAGTCGAGCAATGTTGCAGAGGTGGAAATAGGTGGCGTTGCTGATGAAAAACACCATTCACCATCACCCTCTTCTTTCTGTTCCTCACACAACAACAATAACTACTTATATTTGTATAACACCTGTTATATTATTCGCAAAGAAAAAATTGTAATGAGAATGTACTTCCAGGGTGCCACATTTACTGCTGGACTGCAGTCAGGTGCTGAGCAACAATGTATCAATCCACCAGCCACATGAGAACTAAGAAATACACTCAATGAATCTCCAGCATTTTGAGTCTGAAGTGTGATTATTTCAAACTTTTGAGAACTAGAAGGCATAATATGGTGGCAGTAGGTGTCTGTGAGTAAGACTTAAAGATTGTAAATGGGTTTGCTGTTGAATTAGATCAAGAAAACTCAACCCAAATTAGTGCCAGAAGGAGAGAGAAAAACAGAGTGAATCATGCAAAAATGAAATGGCCACTGCGCAATGAATGCACAGCTACAGGCCATGTGAATTGGGAAGCTGATGATGTCATAAGGGGTTTTGAGAAGGATTCAGCAATGATTATTATGTGTGAAAAACAGGGTGTTAACAGACTCTGGAGAGAGTCATTGGGTCAGCTATTAACTTGGTCTGTGGTATATTGTTATATTATTCATAAAGAGCTAGAAGGTTCTGAGAATGTACATCCCGGGTGTACCACATTTACTACTGCACTGCAGTCCGATGCTGAGCAACAATGTATGAATTCACCAGCCCCATGGAAAATTGCACTATAAGAAATACACTCGATGAAGCTCCAGCATTTTGAATCTAAGAGTGTGATTATCTCAAACTTCTGAGAACTAGAAGACATAACAGTGCCTTTGCCATAATAAAATTTCCTAAGGCGCTATACCACATGCATTATAAAATAAAATATAACATTGAACCATATAAGATGATGTTCAGTCAGATGATGCTAAAACTTGGTCAAATATGTAGATTTTAAGGACTATCTTAGAGGAGGAAAGCAAAAGTAGTGGGGCACAGAGGTATAGAGAACGAATTCCAGAGCTTAGGCCCTAGGCAATGGTTGAACAATTAAAATTGGGGATGCTCAAAAAGCCAGAAGTAGGCGAGTGCTGATATTGTGGAGGAATGAGGTCATGAAAACAAGGATGAATGAGAATTTTAAATTCAAGACATTGCTTGACCGAGAGCCAATGTAGGTCAGTGAGCACTTGGATGATAGGTGAACAGGACTTGGTATCAGTTAAGATGTGGGTTGGGTTTTGGATGGCCTTAAGTTTACAGAAGGTAGAATGTGGGAGACCAACCAGGAGTGTGTTGGAAAAGTCAAGTCTAGAGGTACATTATGACCGCAGCCAGTGTTAGTTGCTGCACAAAACAAATCCCAGAGGGAAACTTGGCTTACGGGCCATACCCTTTTTTTGTATTCTGAAAATGAAAAGAAGTCATACTGATCACAGCAACAAGAGGTCCTGGAGCACTTTTCAGATTTTAAAAATTAAAATAAAAGTTTTATTAACAAGAATAAAAGAAAATGTAAGCACACAAGGTTACAGTTACACAGTTAAGCTTAGTCTTACAACACATTCCACCAAAAAGACTCTCTACTTGCTCAGATCCACAAGTAAACACCTTCCAGGCAACACTCTCTTATAGATGTTTAACTATAAAAAATCTAAAAAATGTTAATAATATTACCCCATGCAAACTGCTGCAGCTTCAATAAAGGCATACCACATGACCTGTAATTCTCTTCAACTCTGATATGAAAATCCACACTTCAGAATAAAACTGCTGTTTGTAGCCCAAAGCTTTTCTGGCTTGACTGGATGGTTGATTCGAAACACATCCTCTCTCAGTCCCAGCTCCAGCTATAGTTTCAGCTGCTACATCTCACAGCTCCAGCTCAACAGACCAACAGCTCCAGCCCCAGCTCCAGCTCAACAGCTACAGCTCTAAACAGTAACTCTAAAATACCTTGTTTCCCTTTCATCTCAGGTTCCATTATTTTCACACCTCTTTGAAACTCAAACGCTTCTTTAAGATTTTTAATGTTTCCATCTTGTCTTTGCTTTTGGGTCAATAACATATAATAACCCCCTTCAATTTACCTATGGAACTCCTGCAAGATGCAAATATGTTTCTTGTCGCCTCTGAGTCTCATTTGATATTCAAACATACTCTTCGCTTACCTAAAAATGCAAATGTTAGGTCTAACCTTTTCACTTGTACCTCAAACCTAACACTTCTATCATTTTCATGTTTTAAACCCCTCAAACAACCTGTTTCCTATTAATCTCTGCCCAGCCGAATTAAATTACACACACACACACACACAGCCTTTTCCACAGAATAACACAATATTCCCCAAAGATATGTTTTTTAAAAATCCATTTCTCACAGATAAGAAAGGAATGAATGAAGTTTTCAGAAGCAGATGAGCTGAGACAGGAGCAAAGTTGAGCAATGTTATGGAGGTGGAAACAGGTGGGCTTAGTGATGCCGCAAATATTTGGTCAGAAGCACATCTCGAGGTCAAAAACGACACCCAGATTGCAAAGAGATTGGCTTAGTCTTACACTGTTGCCAGGGAGAGGGACGGAGTCAATAGGTAAGTAATGAAGTTTGGACTGAAAACAATGCCTTCAGTGGTTCCAATGTTTAATTGGAAGAAATTTATGCTCATCCAGTTCTGGATGTCAGATAAGGAGTCTGATAAATAGCAACAGTGGAGGAGTTGAGAGAGGTGGTGGTGAGGTAAGTCTTGGTGTCGTAGTTGTACATGTGGAAATTGACACTGTGTTTTCAGATGATGTCGCCAAGGGGCAGCATGTAGATGTGAAATAGGAATGAGCCAAGGATAGATCCTTAGGGGACACCAGAGGAACAGTTTGGGAGTGGGAAAATAAACCATTGGAAATGATTCTCTGGTTACAATTAGATAAATAGGAATGGAACCACATGAGAGCAGTTCCACCCAGCTGGACGACAGTGGAGAGGCATTGGAGGAGGGTGATGTGATCAGCCATGTTGAAGGCAGCAGACAGGTTGAGAAGAATGAGGAAGGATAATTTGCCTTTGTCACAATCATATAGGGGTCTGTTCTGACTTTGATAAGAACTGTTTTGGTTCTGTGGCGGGGAGGAAACCTGATTGAAGGGGTCAAACATGATGGGCATGTATTTGGGAGAGAACAATATGTTCAAGGACTTGGAAGACGAAAGGGAGGATGAAGTCGGGTGGTAGTTTGCAAGAGCACTGGGGCCAAGGATTGTTTCTGAGGAGAGGGCTGGTGACAGTAGATATAGAAGAAAGGGACAATGCCTGAAGGGAGAGAATCATTAACAATATCAGCTAACATGGGGCCCAGGACGAGAAGCTGGGTTGGAATTGGGTTGTGGGAGGATAAGGTGGACAAGATGAGGTTGGAGAGGGCATGAGGGGAGTTAGGAGGGAACTTTGACATTCAATGGCATTACCATCACTGAATCCCCCACTATTAACATCCTGGGGGTTACCATTGACCAGAAACTGAAATGGACTAGCCATATAAATACTGTGGCTACAAGAGCAGACCAGAGGCTAGGAATCCTAAGGGGAGTAACTCACCTCATGACTCCCCAAAGCCTGCCCACCATCAACAAGGCTTAAGTCTGGAGTGTGATGGAATACTCTCCAGTTGCCTGGACGAGTGCAGCTCCAACAACACTCAAGAAGTTTGACACCATCCAGGACAAAGCAGCCCGTTTGATTAGCACCACACCCACAAACATTTATTCCCTCCTCCACCGATGAACAGTGGCAGAAATATGTACCATCTACAAGATGCATTGCAGAAACTCACCAAGGCTCCTTAGACAGCACCTTCCAAACCCATGCAGGCTACCATCTAGAAGAAGGGCAGCAGGCACATGGGAACAGCACCATCCTGACTTGGAAATATATTGTCGTTCCTTCACTGTCAGTGGGTCAAAAACCTGGAACTCTGCTCCTAACAGCACTGTGGATGTACCTACACCGCATGGACTGCAGTGGTTCAAGAAGGCAGCACACTACCGCCTTCTCAAGTGCGAGGCCACACTAGAAGCAACTGATTGGATAATCTCAATCTCATTGACAAAGATGTCTATGAGCTCCTTGCATTTATTGTGGAGACAGGGAGAAAAGTTTAAGACAGTTTGCAGTAAAGAAAAGAAGTTGGGGGTTATCTTTGCATTCCAGCATGATCCTGGGATAGTGAGCAGCTTTAGCAGACAAAAGATGGATTTGATGGTGTGTCAGATGGTCCAGCCAGATCTGGCAGTGGATGGCTAACCCAGTAGTCTACCCTATTCTTTCAAGTCTGTGTCCCTTGGACTTAAGGAGCAGAGATGAAGGCTGTACCAGGGAGAATGGCCAGGGTGAGAGAGAGTAATGTTTTACTGGTGACTATGGTATCAAAGGTGGAGGTGAATGTGTGACTGAGTAAATCAGTAGCTGCAGAAATATTGAGGCAAACAGAGAGCCAAAGGCTAGGGAACTGAGATTTTGAAAGTGCAGTTGTAAGTGAATTGGGGATAGTTTATTCCAGGGATGGATATGGAACAAAGTAGGGTTAAGCCATGGAAGGGGGGATGTGGGAGGAGAGTGATACAAGGATGTAATCAAAGATGGCCTTATCTCATATTGATACAATGCGTTTAGCAAGACCATGTGAGGTGACAAGGTTGAGGATGTAGCCCTGAATGGAGATTGGGGCGTTTACATAGAGTGAGAGATTTTGGGAGGATAAGGGGACAGTGAACTCAAAAGAGAGCATGTGAGATGTAGTTTGAAATGTCTGGGGTATGAAGTCACTCATGCAGATGCAAAGGTAGGAAAGCAGTGAGAAAATTCAGTGACTCAGCAACAACATTTGCTAAATTATCCTCACTGTGCTAAAAGTTATGCTGACAACCAATTTAAGATTGTCAGATGGGCTCGCAGTTTGTTGCGTGAACTGGAAGCTACATATATTAATACACAGGACCATGTTCTTTGCAGACAGAAAGAACACGTACATACATTGTGCCTGTTTCAGCTAAACAAAATAAGTAATCGCCATTCACCGGTTCATTCCTCAGGGCAATGCCTTGACCAACCAGAGTCAAGCTGCCTGGTTTAAATTTCAAACAATGCTTGGAAGTTCACTACCAGTCACCATTAACTAGTGCAGTCTCCATGGCAACACCTCTACCAATCAAAGTTGACTTGCCAACAATCAGCACTCTCTTCTCACACAGCTTAAGGTTGTTACTTCCCCTAACAGTGGTATTCTTGCAATTGTCCTGATGAGTGCAAGATGCAAAGCTTTGACAAAATGTCTTTTTTCAGCATTAAATACATTTTAATATGTTTAAAATATATTTAATATATATTTTATTGTATGATCTCTTCCAATACCTGTTTAGTTTCTTTATTTGATTTCTCTCTTTTTATATTTTTCATTTTTTTTCATTGCCCAAGTAGATGTAGAGTTCAAAACATTTTATCTTGCTTTCTGCTACTTAATAAACAAAGAAAATAAGAAAACATTGGATTATCTACTACTCCTAGAAGCATTGACTGCAATGGCTCCTAACTCTGGGGTATTCTAGCCCCAAGAACAGGTGCATTGTGGGGTGGGTGGGGAGCTAAAATTAATGGTTGTTTTTTTGCAACTGCCATCGCCCAGGTTTAAAGGAGACATGTTTGGATGCCTGTGAGTAACCCACTCTCCAAAGTCGAAGCTTTAGTTATTGCAATTAATATCCTTAGGAGACGTTAAGAAGGTGCTTTGAAATTGAATTTAACTTAGCTTTAAATTTAACATCTTCAACATGGGTTTCTCACTCAGGAAACTGACCCGAGAAATGGAAGCAAGATTGAGCTGTGGTTCAGATGAGTATTTAATCCTGTCATTGTCCCATCTGAAAAAAACCTCACAGATTACAGCTGGTGTCTCAGTTCTCTCTGACAAACATTTGTCAAAGAGTACTTGCGTGATTATAATTTTACCTCAACTTTAGAGGGTTTCAAGTTGTTATGATCGGCATGGGAAGCATATTGGATATGTTTGACAGCACTTCAGAAGAGGCAGACCATTACCATTCTCAACAACAATGACATACTGTGATGTGATCAGCATGTGCACAGGAGAGAGGTGCTCAGGAAAGAGGTGCACAGGAAGGACATGCACATGAAAGGGGCAAAGGTTGCAGGAGGCACTACTCATGTTACAGAGTTTACAGAAAATCAGTGCTCTTGCCTGCTCAAAATAAAAGTGATACCACAGGCTGAGTTTTCATGTCAGGTGGCAGCAAACATCTGTAGGTTCCTCGAAGAAGGTTGGTGGAGATGAATTACCAATGACTGTAAAGGTCACTACATCCCTCAATTTCTTTGACTCTGTTTCCTTCAAGGAAACTACCAATGCCATCTTGAGGGCCTCATAGTCCAATGCACATTAATGCAAAAGGCAAGTGGTGGGTGAATTGTTTGCCAAAACTGGGAGTTATGTAAACTTCGTCTGTGATGACAATTGCTAGAATGTGTGGGCACTTGGGTTCACCGGTCTGGCTGGATTCCCACAGGTATAGGGTGCCAGCAACTGTGCACATGAGGCAATCCAACCACCAGCAGAACAACCACGATTTTTTATAAACCGCAAGAGATATTCATCCATCAATGCACAGATGGTGTACAACCACAAGAAGTACAGGTCTGTGTCAGATTCCCTGGGTGCTGTCAAGTTGGATTCATACTTCAACAATCCAACTTTCCAGCTCTTCTCATTCTGGATAGCATACTAAAGTTCTGGCTCATTGGAGATGAAAGATATCTCTGGAACCCAAACCAATGAGCCACAGGCGAGCTATTGCCAAAGTCACAGGATCACCAGGTGTGTCATAAAGCAAGCATCAGAATGTTGAACGTGATCGACAGGCGTCTGGATACGTCTGCAGTAGCCCTTCATTAGTGAGGGTATCCAGAGTAATAGCATAGCAGGGATGATTACAGATTGAGGAGAATGAAGGGGATCATTACTCATCTTAAGATGAGATGCACATAGGGAAAGACAAGGATGAAGATGGGGCATCCATAACCAAACCAGCTGCTTACCTTGCCACCTGAGATACCGGGATTTCCCTAATATTGCAACAATTCACCAAGTGTAAAACAGAAGAAATTAAATTAAATGCCATCCTCTCCCACTATCAGAACCACCCTCCACCCCTCCCTTTTCACTAAACGAACCCTCAACCAATCATCCACATTGCAGATCCACCCAATGGGTCCTATTAAGTATTGCTATTTATCATAAAATGAGTGAAAGGGCAAATTAGTCCTTGGGCCACAATAATGGGCAAGATGTGGAAACAGTACTAAGCAATTAAATTTATGTGGCATTATTTAAAAAAGGAAACTTAACAACATAGTATTTTGTCAAATTCATGTATGCATACCTTTGATGAACTACAATTTCTTGATTTTACCCTTCTGACTGCTTCTATGTTACGCTTCCTGAGTGGTATCAGCAGTTTTAGAGGCAAGCTGCTCAAATCCCTGCCCTGATTGCTGAGATGCTTTGGACCAACACCCTTTGGACTTTGGAGCCTGGGGACCCTGTCAAAGGTTGCTGCACCTGCATCTGTACAGGGACAGAATTGGGCATCAAGTGAGAAATGGAAACACATTGAATGGAGTTCCCACTTCCATGTCCTCTTTTCCCATCATTCCTCTCCTAGCTCAGGACTACATTACTCCTATAATCTGCCACAAACTGCTTGATGGAGATCAGTGGCACATTTTAAGACCACAGAAATGGTATGAGTTAATCTGTTTAAGGCAGCAGACATCTCTCACACGAACATGGTCATGACCTGCATGAACTCATTTTGACAGCCATGCTTGAAGCAGCATGGAATCAGGCTCTCTCTTCCATGATTGCAATTCCCTCCACCACCAATCCGCTAATAATCGAGTCGGACTCCTCCATCCTGTCTTATTGTGTGACGTCTGTCACACCTGGCTGATCCACCTCTAGCATTCTCCTTCTTAATGATAAGCCCCAGTGTTCGGCATCTGTATCCAGCTGAGCAAAGCTTGGACAGGATTGCACCCCCAACATGTATTTTCTACAGCTGTTCCTGCCACCAATGCCAGCTGATGTTCACTTGTGAGGTGTGAAACACCAGGTAAATCAGGGTGCTGCCCATGCTTTATTTGCAACATCCATCATGAACGCCTCCAATTTCCATCTGTGCATTGTCCCTTTAAATACAGCTGAGATTGTGTCATGTGGGTATGCATCACGCCCAGTGCAAAGCTTGGAGGCATGAAACCCGGAAGTCAAAATTAATTGCCTCAATTCGGTTGCAACCACAAATTCCAAGTTTTGCTCTTACAATCTCAACACACGTCAGCACTGGCTCGGAAGCCACTTGCAAATCAATATTTCTGCTGTAACCCTTTTGTAATTTTATAATATCAGGGTCTGTATGTTTGGAGGTAAATCTCTCAAACCCACTGCTCTGGGCATGGCAATGAAGTAGGAAGTGAAATTGAAAAAGTTGTTCACAGTTGTCTGGAATTTCCTAAGTATAGCATTCAGCACTCTAGCACAGAAGGAAATTTGAGGAAATTATGGCATTAGTGAGTTATTCTAGTTATTATGGCACATCAAAATTTCCGTAGTCATTTGATGAGACCCTATTTGTTAAAATAGACACAATTTAATTATAATTCAGTCTCCGTTCCAACCTAAAACAACGATAAACTTAATTGATCCATGATAGTTTTCTGATAGCTGAAGGAAACACTGATTTTTTTTAAAAGACACATAAACATCTCAATGCTGGAACTGATGATCTTGGAACTGCCTAATCTTATTAGGCATCAGAAGTAGTTTTCTCCTGTTGTCACTTATTTTAACAGAGGATTAGGCAAAGAAATTAATTTCCTTTTTGGTCAGAAGGGTGCTGTAAGACTTTTTGTAAAATATCCTTCTTTGTCAGGTATAGCAACACTCCCATGGCTCCAAAGCTTGTTTCCTGTGGCTGTGTTTCATAGAAACACAGAAGGCAGCCATCTGACCCATTGTGTCTATGCCAGCTGAAAAAGAGCTCAACAGTCTAACCCCTTTGTCCAGCTTGTGTACGTTAAAATTGAACTGGTAAATGAGACAGAATGGTAGATTGGCTCTGTCTTGTTGTGGCCCATATACACCAATCTGTGCTAGTGTGAAATGAAGTAGTAACATCACATTAGAACAGTAACCACACTTCAAAGAAGTACTCCATTGGCTGTAAAGCAGTTCGGGACCTCCTTTGGCCCTATATGAATACAAGTTGGTCATAACACCTCAGAAACAAAGTTAAGAACTATCAAAAATGAACGTTATTTTTTATTTTCTTAGTTGACCAATTGATCTTGAGTATTGTCGATTACATAAAGTAGGTACCATGTGACATTCAGTAATTATTAGCTGCACCTTTTCAGATTTGTCAGTATCCTCGATATGGTGTATTCACTGTTCTCCTCTCTATTTTGGCATCCATTTGCCACTGGAGAGTCAGGATGCCCAATGGTCGAGCATATGCAGTTCATTGCCCAGAATCATTGGTTGCAGGAAATTCCTGGCAAATATATGGCACTTTGATGAAAGGGCCTGTCGGTTAACTCCGTTTCTCTATCTGCAGGTGTGGCCATTGACTTGTTGAGTGTTTTCAGTTTTTATTCCAATGTTTTTTTGGGCTCATTTTCCTTGGGACATTCTGCTGCTCAGCACGGTGCGTTTTCACGCTCCCTTCCCTGCCGCACCCAGTTCGCACCTACTGCAGGCTCGTGTCACGTGGCCGAGAGCCACCTGCCCATGCGCAGGCGCGCTGGGGTGTTATCGTCAGGCGTCATGTCTCCTGTCTCCGGCCCGGAGCTGGAGGCCGCGGCTCCGGTGTCAGGCCCTGCGGGCAGGGATGTGACAGGCTGATGCTGAGGGAGAAGCCCAGAAATTATTCCAGCGCCGCGTGTACAGTCTTGCTCTTCATCTTCCGCAAAATGGCAGCGCGGAAACGGAAAGCAGCCCCCAGTGCGGAGCGAGGGTGAGTGATCGGCGAGAGCATCGCTTCGAACGGCTCGGGGACAAAGCCAGAGCCGAGGCTCAGGCCCAAGCTCGGGAGTGGGTGTTGGGGTGCGTTGCTCGGCGTTCGCATCTTCCCAGTTTAGTGTGTAACAGGGCCTCTGGTTTGCAGCATCTGGTGTCGCTGCGGATTGGCGGCGGGTCTGTATTCCCAGCCGGTCAGAGGCTGCGAACCGGCACCGCCATGTTGCGGTGAGTTTCCGCTTCCGTCCTGACTCTTTATTTAACCCACAGCAGCACCTTTCTGTTAACTTGGCATCCCTATTTACAATTAATTGCATCGTATGGCGTGAGCAAGACTTATTTGTAACACAGAAAATATTTAGTCTGCCCATTGCACGACGTACTTTTGGGATGTTGGCAGATGAAAGAAGTGGGTGCTATAAATATTGTTAAAATCCCTCGTCCAGTGGTCTTGTTGAAATGTTCTACGCATATTTCTGAGCATAGCGAGACTTTGTGGAATCCTGGTATTTAGACTGCGCAATGGGGAGGTGACTGATACTAACCTTTTAACTGATTTAAACCCGTATCCCAATCATGAATCATGGTTTAAAGACAGGAATGGCAGCTCAACATGTGTGGTTACAGATGGAATAAAGAACCATGGGTGGGTGCAATATTGGCTTAAGAAAACAACATCTATGAGGAGGGACGGTAGAGAATCATAGCATGCTTACAGTACAGAACAAGGCCCTATGCCAGCCCTCTGTAAAATGCAGAAGCAGCTCAACCGGGTCCATTCCAACCAGATCCTCCATGATTTTGAACGCCTGTATCAAATCTCCTCTCAACTTTCTTTTTGGAGAGCAGCCTCAGCTTCTCCCACACATCTATGTGTTATAAGAACAAAAAGTGCTGGAAATACTAAGCAGGCCTGGGAGCATCTGTGCAGAGAGAAACAGAGTTAACGTTTTGAGTTGAATATGACTTCTTCAGAACACATACATTATATTGTTATTATTTGTAAAGAACTAGGAACTAATGTTAATATATATCCCGAGGTGCCACATTCACTGCTGCACTGCAGTCATGTGCTGAGCAACAATGTATCAGTCAATTTAGTCCACCAGTCACATAGCTGCAAGAAATACACTTGTTGAAGCCCCAGCATTTTGAGTCTAAAGTGTGGTTATTTCTAACTTATGGGAACAAGAAGACATAACACTATGTAACTGAAATTTCTCATCCCTGGAGCCATTCTCCTGAATAATTTTTGCAACACTCTCATACCATCACGTCCTTCCTAAAGTGTGGTGGATGTAACACTCCACTTGAGGCAAACTGTGTTTTAGTAAAAGTTTACTATAAATTCCTTGCTTTTGTACTCTATCCCTCTACTATAAAGACCAGGATCCTGTATGCCTAATTAATCAGCTTCTCAATCTGCCCTGCCACCTTCACTGATTTGTACACACATGTCCCCAGGATCCTTTGCTCCTGCATCCTCTTAGAATTGTACAATTTATTTCATATTGCCTTTCCTTGTTCTTCCGACCAAAATGTATCACTTCACACTTTTCGGCATTAAACTTCATCTACTGTGGCCGCTCATTCTATGTCCTCTCGAAGTCTATCTTCCTCACATACTTCCAAGTTCTATATTATCCACAAATTTTAAAATTGTACTCTGAATGCCAAAGTCTAAATCATTAATGTAGATCAAGAAAAGCAGCAGTCCTAGTACCTGACTCTTGAGGCACACCACTATATACTTGCCCCAGTCTGAAAAACAACCGTCCACCATTACACTGTCCCACTATTCCTGCTGTGACTGCCTCTTTTGTTCCATGGACTTTAAGTTTGCTGACAAGCTTATTATGTGGCATTTCTTCGAATGTCTTTAGGAGGTTCATGTACACCTTATCAACCCTCTCTGTTGCCTAATCAAATAACTTATTTCTAAAAGCTTTCCCATCACTGAGGTTAAACTGACTGGCCTGTAGTTAGTCTGGGTGTATCCTGATACCATCTTTTTGAACAAGGATGTAACATTTGCACTTCTCCAGTCCTCTGGCACTGCCCTTGATCTATGAAGAATTGGAAGATTATGGCCAGTGCCTCTGCAATTTTCAACCTCGCTTGTCTCAGTTTCCTCAGATGCAACTGATCTGGTCCTGATGACTTATCAACTTTTAAGTAGAGCCAGTCTTTCTAATACCTCCCATGTCAATTTTTAGCCCATCCGATGTCTCCATCACATCATGTTTCACTATGACTTTGGTGGCATCGGCTTTCATGATAAAGATGGATGCAAAGTACTCATTTAGTACTTCAACTATGCCCACTGTCTCCATGCGTAAATTCATTTTTATTTGGCCACACTCATCCTTTTACCATCCTTTTATTTATAGGTCTACAGAAGAATTTTGGATTCCCTTTTATTTTAGCTGCCAGTTTCTTTTCATATTCTCATTGCATTTCGTTACATTTGTGATTGATATTTAGTTGTGGAAAATATGAATGTGTGAATACCAAGCAACAGTATGATAGGTTTTCAAGAGGTGCAGGGCTTATTAAAATAGTTGGCTGATGCTTGTAACTTGCTTGTCTACAAAGAGTGGTTATTTAGCTGAAATGGTTGACTGCAGGTTTGAGTGCAGTTAAGCATCTTGAGGCACACAGCCTTCGGGAAAGGAGGGGAGCAATTTGAGGTGGAAAAGTTGATATGGTTCTTTTCAGTTATAACAATTTGATAATATAGTGTGCTAACTTGGAAGGGGTGATTAACTTCAAAAGATTTCAAAATCATTTACTGTGCATTGCTAGTGTAAGATCATGTCTTGGTTTTCAGTGCCAAACTTCTGAATTTTCTCATGTTAGATTAAATGTTTGCCATTGGCATAGTATAAAATTTGTAACAATGCCAAATTTTAGTTTAATTTGTACATTATAACCTGGGCCTTTTGTCATTATGAATGTGGCACGTATCTCATGTTTTCTTTTAATATATTGCTATTTTTATTGTTATCTAATTGAAGATTTCTAACTTTAAATAAATTATTTAATTATTGTTATGAGCCAGTGTGCACCATGCTTCTGGCAGATGTGTGGCATTACAAGAACAAAGCCAGTGTTACTCCTAGCTCTTGAGCAGATTCACTTCTCCCTGCTGAGCTAGGTGATAATTTCTAGTGTCCTTCAAAAATCATTCCACTCAACCCGCGTCTTCCAGATCCCCCTTCCACCGGAAAGGTCTTAAATGTCCAAGTCCAGGTTGTTCTGTCCCCTTCCTTTCAAATGGAAAACCAACTTTCATGAGCATGCTGCTTCTCCACAGCAGGGGCTGCATTGTTTTTCCACACAGCAGCAGTTGCTTCTCTCTCTTTCCCCTCTCTATCTCTCAAGCAGCTGTTCCTTTACTGTGAGTTAGTGTGTAGAGGTGTGAAAACTGTCACTTGATTTCAATAGGTTTCTGTTTAATTTTTATCCCCATGGCAACAAGAGCACGTAGGCATGTCTCTGAACTGGGATCCTTCAGGAATTTTACCTCAAGTTAAAGCAGAGATTTTAAGATACTGTCTTGTAAAGTCCAACGTTCATAACATATTGCCTTGCTTTGTAGAACAATTCAAAAATCTTTAGCTCAGTTCTCTAAGTTGGTCCACTTCTAGATGTCTCATGTTTGAGTGAATCCTCAGTGTGCTGTTTAGGTTCTTAATTACACCGTTGTAAGCAATTGCATTCCCATGAAAAATTATAAAGAAGCAGAAGTTTTGAAAGCAAATAACCAGCTCATACTCTCTGCAAGCATATTCAAAGGGAGAAGTTAAAAGTAAGTTTCTGCCTTCCTTTCCTCTTTCTTTCCCAACACCGTCCCACAGGTCCCCAAAAATGTACCATAACAGTCTGATTATGGAAGATGATTACTTCTGTAGTCCTAAGTAATTTTTGTCTACTATTTTGCTTCTCATAAATATATTATTCCAATTTTATTTTTCACTAGCATGAATTAAATCATTGAAAATACCACTGCCAAATAATAATCGTAATTTATCTAATAGGTCATCCCAGCAACAACGTGGCTCAACAAGAGATGGACCTTCAACCAAAAAGCAACGTTTGGAAAAAATGACATCACCACGTCAACTTAGAGGGTTTACAAAGCAGTCAGCAGCTCAATCACATCGGGTATCCACTAAAAAAGAAGCACTGAAATTGCGTAGAGGAACTGTTAAAGCGAACAGATCATCAGCAAAAAAAACTGCAAAACTCAAGGGAAAAGGCACAAAGATGATCATTAAAAAAAATGAAAGAGTGGCTCCTTTGAAGAAGAAGAAATCTATGAAACCTTTACTTAAAAAAGGTGCATTACTGAAGTCTTCCCATCAGAAGAAAACTGTAGTTGCTCCAATATCAAAGAGGAGATCTTGCAAAGTACTGCCTGAAAGGAAAACCACAAAAAAGCAAAAGAGTGGCAAAACTGTACATAAACCAATGCCAGTGAAGGTTTCACAGAAGTTGCTTCAGAGTAATAGAACTTCGCAATCACGATTTACACAAAAAAATATTTGTATTCCCAAAGAGGCCACCTTTAAAAAACTTCCTTTAAGAACGTCCTCAAAAGCTTGTTCTCGGAAAAAAGTTCCACAAAAGACGAGTAAATTGTCTAAAACAAAATCGCTTCAAACTGTTGGAAGTTCTGTAAGAACTATAACAAACACATCACATACAACTAAGAAAAACCTGAAAGTCCAACCGAAGTCTGCTATGAACGTTTCCAAAATGAAACCTACAAAGAAAGATGTAAAGTCTTTGCCAGTAACTGCTAGGAGCTCTAAGAAGCAGCCTGTCAAAAAAGCTGTTAAATCTTTGTCATGCAAGAGTAATCGTACGAACCAATTAACCTCACATAAAGCTATTAAAACTCTTGTAAATAAAGTTTCTTCTAAGAAAATTTCTGTGAAGACACACATTGGTACAAAATCTGTAAAGAAGCTTCAACAAACAAAGACAGTGAGGTTAAAATCATCACTACATCACCTTACAGGTAAGGATAAAGTTGAGACTGATGCTGTAAGACCTCAAACTAAATCTGATCAAAAGCATACAAAAGAAAATGTTCAACAGGTAGTAAAATCCAAGTTAAGATCCACAAATAAGCAAATGCTGAATGAAAGACTGACTAGGTCATCCCAGAGACTCAACCTGAATCCTTTATCAACAAAATCCTCCTTTTCCACAGACAACAAGCCGAGTACATTTCCCGCTCAAAGGAAACCGAGAAAAAGAGCACTAAGTGATTTATGTCCTAAAACTCCTGAAAATAGTTTGCCTATGCAAAAACTAATTAAAGTAGAAAGTAAGCTTGGAAGAATTAAGCAGGAAAAAGTTATAAAAACTCCAAAAGAGAAGGATTCAAAACCTGCAGGAACAAAAGTGGCTGGTAAGCTTGGGAGGAAAGCTTCAGCAGCAAAAGTTACAACTCCCAAAGAAAAAAACTCAAATATTGCAGAGGCAAAAGCATGTATTGCACATGAAAGAAAAACTAATCTGGAAAAAAACAAAAAAACTCCTGTTGATAAAACTTCAATAGCTTCAGAAGCTCCTCAAGGAAAATCTAAACCCGGTAAGCCAGTTCCTCAGGACCATTCTGAAACACAAATCGAAAGAGGTGCTTCACATACAACATTACGAGGAAATGGGAAAAAAATTGAAGGTCAGGATCAGAAATTGGCCACAACAACAAATTACAATAACAAAGCTATTAAAGGAAAAAGTGGAGTGAAATCACCTACTGAAAAGAAACAAAACAAAGCTCTGAATAATGCTCCACAGAATAAGAAAAAGTTAAATAATTCTGTGAAAGGACACCAACAATGTTCAAAACGATCTCGAGAAACTATTCATAAAGCTAATAATGCCATTTCTAGCCCAAAAGCAGGCATGGAGATTCCATGTCTGCAAACTGACGATAATGTCAAGTGTAAGCGTCAAAGTATTCTTGAGCTGTGTGAAGAAATTGCAGAAGAGATAGCTTCTGACACTCTTGATCTTTCAGTGAAAAAGGAGCCTGCAAAGATAGAAGATGTAAATATCCAAAAAGAACCAGAAACCATAGCGACTGAAGCTATTGAGAAAACAAAGCGGGCAAAGCCAATTTATTCCAGCCTAAACAGATTCCAGTTTTCAGGACAAAAATGTGTAAAACGTAAACTGATTGAACATCATAAATACATAACTACAAAATATAGTTTACAAAAAGGAGGAAACAGTTGGACTAGAATTAGGCAAATTAAAACTGATCAAAAAAAATTAACTGCCATCAATTCCACCTATAACAAGTTTAGAAATTTGCAGGTTAGGCAAGCAGTTTCACAAGTAGTTGTTCGAACAATTAGGAAGGTAGAGAAAGCGAAACTGCCAAATGGGGTGCCTGTACAGACCAAAGAAGAAAATGTTATCACACACGAGCAACATAAATCGAAAGCTATTGCTTCTCAAATGGAAGTTGGAAAATCCACTAATATTGATCGAAAATCATCTGAAAGCAGTACACCTGAAGAAATAAAAAATTTAGTAAAACTATTTGAGAGAAAAGAGGATGAGGCAGAGATGCCAAAAATGGAAACCGAATCTGAAGTCGACGAGGTATTTTTAAAAATATATACGTTTTTTGATAATGTGGCATGGCATAACATGCTAATATGAACATATCTTACAAATTAATAGTTTAAAAATTATAACACACAAACCTATTAACCCCAATGTCTCTGATATTTATCTTCCAGGTGAGCAATAGTCCTATTTTCTCCTTCAGCTATCAATTGATCTTATTCTTAAATGTTGGCATGACCTCTGTTTCAATTATTTACACCAGTGACCCATTCCACTGAATACTGAGAATTTTTTTTTATATAAACAAGTGTTGAGTTTTGTTCCTTCAGATTTTAATTATTGTTGGAGATTTTTAAAATTGAAATAAAAATATATTTGTTTTTCTTTTACCTCTCTTTCTTAACCTCAGAATCACAGAATTGTTATGGCACAGAAGGAGGCCATTTGGCCCATCATGTCCCCACCGGCACTCGAAATGTGCAACTTGCCTAGTTCCATTCTCCTGCCTTCTCCCCATAATCCTGTACACTGTCTTTTCAAATGACAGTCTAATTCCCTTTTGAATGCTTCAGTTGAACCTGTCTCCACCACACACTCAGGCAGAGCATTCCAAACCCTAACCACTCTCTGCATGAAAAAGTTTTTCCTCGTACCACTATTGCTTCTTTTATCAATTACTTTAAACCTTTGCCCTCTCATTCTTGATCTTTTCATGAATGGGAATAGTTTCTCCCCATCTATTCTGTCCAGACCCCTCATGATTTTGAGTACCTCTACCAAATCTTCTCTCAGCCTTTTCTCTAAGGAGAACAGTCCTAACTTCTCTGATCTATCTTCATAACTGCAGTTCCTCATCCCAGGAACCGTTCTTGTGAATGTTTTCTATACTCTCTCCAATGCCTTCACATCCTTCCTAAAGTGCGCTGCCTAGAACTAGACGCAATATTCTAGCTGAATCCGAACAAGTGACTTATACAAGTTCAACATAACCTCCTTGCTCTTGTACTCCACGCCCCTATTAATAAGGCTTAGGATACTGTATGCTTCATTAACTGCTCTCAACCTGTCCTGCCACCTTCAATGACTTATGCACATGTACACCCAGGTCCCTCTGCTACTGCACCCTTTTTAAAGGTGTACCCCTTATTTTCTATGTTCTTCCCTTCTAAAATGAATCACTTCCCATTTCTCTGCATTGAACGTCATCTGCCATCTGTCCATCCATTCCACCAACTTGTCTATATTCCTTTGAAGTTCTGCACTATCCTCCTCACAGTTCACATGCTTCCGGGTTTTGTATCATCTGCAAGCTTTGAAGTTATGCCTTGTACATCAAGGCCTAGGCCATTAATATCAGGAAGAGCAAGGGTCCCAAAACTGACTCCTGGGGAACTCCATTACAAACCTTCCTCCAGCCCAAAAGACTACCATTAACCACTGCTCTGTTTCCTGCTACTCAGCCAATTCTGTACCTGTGTTGCTACTGTCTTTTTTTATCCCATGAGCTATAACCTTATTCTCAAGTCTGTGTGGCATTGTGTCAAATGCCTTTTGTGGAAGTCTTATGTACACCACATCAATGGCATTGCCCTCATCAACCCTCCCTGTTACCCCTTCAAAAAACTCCAAGTTAAACATGATTTTTCCTTAACTAACTCACATTTGTCCATGTTACTGTTAACTTTGTCCCAAATTATTGCTTCTAAAAGTTTCCCCACCATCGAAGTTAAACTAACTGGCCTGTAGTTGCTGGGCTTACCCTCGCACCTTTTTTGAACAAGGGTGTAACATTTGCAACTCTCCTGTCCTATGGCACGACACCGGAGTCTAAGGAAGACTGAAAGAGTATGGCCAGTGCTTCTGCAATTTCCACTGTCACTTCTTGCAGTATCATTGGGTGCATCTCATCCAGTGCTGGTGCCATATCAACTCAGTACAGCTAACCTATCCAATACTGCCTTCTTTGCAATTTTAAACTTATCTAGTGTCTGAGTTACCACCTTTTTTACCATGACCTGGGTAGCAGCATCTTTCTTGGGAAAGACAGGTGCAAAATATTCATTTAACACCTAAGCTGTGCCTTCTTTCTTGATGTGTAAATTCCCTCTTTGGTACCTTATCATCCCTACTTCTTTTACCACCCATGTACTATTAAAATGCCTATAGAAGACTTTGGGATTCCCTTTTGTTAGGAACCAGCCTCTTTTCATACTCTCACTTTGCTTCTCTTATTTGCTTCTTCACCTTCCCTCTGAACTTTCTGTATTGAGTCTGGTTCTCAATTGTAGTTTTTACCTGAAACCTGTCGTAAGCACACTTTTTCTCCTTTTCCTTGATTTCTTCTTCCCTTGTCATCCAGGAAGCTCTGGATTTGTTCGCCTTACCTTTCCCTTTTGAGGGAATTTACCTTGACTGTGCCCAAATTATCTCCTCTTTAAAGGTAGCCCATTGATCAGCTACGATTTTTCCTTCCAACCTTTCCCACTTATTTGGCCCAGGTCTGTTCTAATCTCATTGAAGTTGGCTTTTCTGCAATCAATTTTTCTTACTCTGGACTGTTCTTTGTCCTCTTCCATAGCCAGCCCGTTCCTTATGATATGCTGATGGCTGTCCCCTAAATGTTCTCCTATCGATATTCAATCTACTCGAAGCACCTCATTTCCAAGAACCATTTCTAGTGGTGCTTCCTTGCTCGTTGGACTGGAAACATACTGCTGAAGAAAATTTTCCTGAACACATGCTAAGGACTCTTGATACACTCTGCTCTTTACACTATGATCCCAGTCTATATTTGGATAATTAAAGTTCCCATTATAAGTACTCTATAATTTTTGCACCTGTGATTTCCTTGCAAATTGTTCTCTGCAGCCCTCCCACAAGCTGGCCTGTAGACTACACCAAGCAATGTAATTGCACCTTTTTTGTTCCTTAGCTCTAGCCAAATTCCGATCACACCTTGTATCCAGGAATATTTAACATCCAGTCGTGCTCTTCCTTGAGCCAAATCTCTGTTATAGCCACAACATCATATTTCCACATGGCAATCTACGCCTTTAACTCACCAATCTTATTTACCACATTTCATGCATTCACATACATGGACATTAACCCTGCTTTTAGACTCCTCCTTTCTCCTTTACTCTGACCCCACCTATTAACTTTCTATTCCCTACTCTAGTGCTGTCTATCTTTCCCAATATTCTGTGCACCTTGGTATTCCTCTCTGATATTACCTTCTGCTTCCTACACTCCTGAGTTAGTTTGTTTCTATTCCTCTTTCGTTGCTTTCTGTGCATGTTTTGGCATGGAGTTAAGTATTCCAACTGACACTAGTTCAGACGCTGTATGCCTTAAGAATTCTTCAACCTGACTGGTTTAGGCAATACGTAGCTGTTCACATAACTGTCAAAAGACCTGAGTCAAAATAGCTTTTTAATCACAGCAAATTCTAGTACAAACCCCTATTGAAAGTCCAATGAACAGCTCGGGCTATTCATTCACTGCTGACTACAAAATCTGACCCATTATTGCGTTAACCTTTGTGTGATCTTGAATTATTGTGAACCTGATTCCCAAATTCCTCTGCTGTTCCATAGCATGCAACCATTCCCCCACTAAAGTAATTATTACTTTTCTTTACCACAGTATGCCATCTCTCATACTGAATTCCATTTGCAAGTTTTCTGCCTATTCCATCAACTTGCCAATAGCCCTTTGCAATTTCCTATGGAGCTCAGTTGTGTACAGTGCCTTCTGTTTTAGCATCATCTGCAAATTTGGGCATCATTCTCTTTGATCCTGAATCTAAATTATGGATATACACAGTGAACAGAAGCTGTCCCAGAACAGAACACTCTACAACACCATAGCCGACTTCCAGCTACTCTGAGAAACTGCTTAACTCCTACTTTGTTCCCTCCCTCTTAACTTTTAAATTCAACTTTCTTCAACTTGCTAATTCTATACACTTTAATCACCTTCTCCAGTAGTGTTCCCTGTAATACTGTAAAAGCCTTTCTAACAGTCCACGTGCAAACACACACTGCCTTTCACCCATCCACCATATATCAGCTCGAAAGAATTCCCAGGTTTGTCTGAGATCAGTGTTGCTTTTGATTTGTTTTCGCTTTATGTAGGTGATTAGCAGTGTCTTCTTTTTGCTCATATTTAAAGCTATTCCTTTTCCCTTTTTGCCCAAGCTTTACCTGTTTTTATTTGTTTGTAACTGGCCAGTTTAACTTAACTGCTTTATTCCATTTATTACTGCCCTTCCTTTTTTGATCCTGTTTTTCTGTATAGTACATTAGCAGACTGCCTATTCAAATGTAGTCCATTTTTGCATTGAGAACTGGTGTCAATTATATTAAAACTCTCCTCCTAACAACACCCCTTCAGCTATGAATTGAACTCTCTAATCTTCGCTATTCTAACAATCAGCAGTGGAAGCAATCTAGAGAGTACTATTCTTTGTAACAGGTGCTTCTCAAAGAAGAATTCTGCTTCTAAACCTACCTACTAAACTCCTTTTGCAAGATTTCAGACATTTATTTCTTACCTTAGCAACCAGGAGGCAATAATGCATCAAAGAGCTCTGATTTAGACTGCAAAAGATAGTACCCACCCCTCTATCAAGTCTCATATTACTGCATTCCTAATTTAATTTCTAATTTTTTCCCTTGAGCTATTTTGTTATTTGTGGTGCTGATATGTGTTTGATGATCCTGGCTAGAGTTCTAATCTTCCCTCAAATGAAACCAATGCTTCAAACATGTTGAAGAGGATCTGCTAGAATCTGTTCCTCCTTGCTTTCCCTGAGTTGTGGATAATCTCCTCCACTTCTCCAACCAATGCGAGTTCTCAGTCTTTCTACTACCCTCTGAAACTCTTGCTCAAGAAACCTTTCTTTCCCCACCCAGCCCCCTGCCGTGATGGATTATTTTCAACTCTCCTTGAGTTCTGAGTTTTTGGTGACACTCGAGATCGAAAATGTCGGACGGCAATACATCTTGCAGATATGTTTGTCCAAGTTGATGTCTGCCACTTGAGACTCCTGCATCTCGCTGGAACAATATGTCGCTATCTTTTTCTGAGCTGTAATTCTTGATGTAAATGCTAACTAAGTTGTGGTTAAGTTTTAAATTTATACTCTTCAGTTTGCCCAACTTGGGTGTCACAAGCTATTCCACTATCACGTTCATTGCTGCATACTCTGTTCATCATTTTGATTAGATTTTTCCAAATTCGTTCTCCCTGTTTTTTGCATTAAATATCTATCATATATATGTTCTTTATGCTTGAATAATTAAGGGAGCAGTGTTACTGATATTCTAAATTGACCAAAAAGTGAAATACGTTCCACTGAATTTCCCTATAACATCTAATTGATTTAAAGTGGAAGTAGCTGCACACTTGTGTCATGAAGTACTGTGGGCTATCAGCAGTTATGGGTCAGTTTGATGATCAGCCTTTTTGCAACGAATGCAGCTAGGACATGGGCCACTTGTAAGTTGAAGGATTCTGCATGGGTCACTTGCATAGCACCGGTCATCACTCTTCTGCCTTACACATGCCCTTGAAATTTGTTGCGCCTGGCTGAATGTTTGAAATGATAGCACAGAAGGAGACCATTTGTCCACTGTGCATTGCCTGGCAAATCTCATGTAGTTTTATACACAAGGATACAAAACAAGAACAAATCAATCCTTGTATCTGTAGCAGGTGAGTATACCTCACCACAAGAACTGCAGTGGTTCAAGAAGACAGCTCACCATCTTCTCAAGGGCAATTAGGGATAAGCAAAAAATACTGGCATTGCCAGTGGCGCCCTTATCCCCTGAGCCAATTATTTTTTAAAAATTCTGCCTAATGGATAAAACTATGACATGGTATTTTACACATGACTTTTGTTAGGTAACCATTTATTCTATTTAAAAACGGATCATGAGGAAAATTTAAGGATGTGTCACATCAACGGTATTAGTTTTGTCAGAAGCCCACGTTCAAGATACCTAATCGTGTTAGGATGCATTTCTGTTTAGTTCTTGTAATGTTAAGATAACTAATTGTAAGACCTACTATTATTGTTCACACTTTCTATAATATTCTGTTTAGCACTTCCAAAAGTATCTTGATTATTGCAGGCATATGAAAAATAATATCAAGATCATGAAGTTTTCCTTTTTCATGCATTAACTGCACCAATTTCTTACCATATAATTTTCCTTGCTTTCAAGAAACTCAGCTAATTGTGTCTTGAACTTTAGATTATTTACTTCAGTGGCATTCCGTGATAACAAGTTTGAGGCCTGTGTTAGTGAGTTTGGCAAATAGTAAGAGCAGTTCTGTGTTAGTCTACATCCACAAGGAGCTGAAGTGATGCTGCCATAAATTATTACAGCCAGTAGAGCGAAGGTACTTTCACAGCTGTCCCAGACTGGATAAACTAGTCGAAGGCCATTGCATGAATCTGTTCCATTTCAAAATGTCCTTTTAAGTACCAGTGTTTAAAATCTATGCCACACTTGCAATTAGTTCAGTGTCAAGATTGTTAACTCTTGTAAAATATGGTCTTTGTTGGTTTCTTCTAACCTCTGAATCGCCTTCTGTCTAGGGGAAGACACTAGACTTGCAAGACTTTTTGGTGGAACACCTGCCTGTTTAGATCACTTTACCTGGGATAGTTGAGCTGTGGCCTGAATGGAACAGCATAGTTTAAACACATCTTTACTATAGCAACTAAACATAAACTCTGGAGCACCCATGTACATTGGCACTGGAGACTACCAGTATATTTCCTTGACTGACATCAGATTATTTTGTTTACCCAATCATAACTGATTAATGTTTATTTATAAATACTTGATTTTGTGTTGTGCATCTTGCATTTCTTTAAAAAATGCACTGCCGTAAAACATTGCAAAAAGGACAAAGTTAGATTTACATAATTATTTTTATTTTTTTTCATTTGCTGTCAGTCCACCTGAAAGAGATTTGTGTTTTCTTCAGAGTTTTACGTTACATTTGGAGTCGAGCCCTGAATGCAGTCCAGAAAAGGGCAGCATCACAGCGTTACCGTTGAAACCAGTTAAGAAGCAATTGGAAAATGAGTCAGAAGGTATAGTTAAATAAATTATGCTCGATGAAAAATGCCAGGAAATGTATGGTTTATGAAGCTATTTTGGTTTAAAAAATGAATATAAAAGTGACAAGAAAACCCAGTTCCTTTTTTTGTTGTGTGAAAGTAATGCATTTTTGACATGAAATCAAAAAATAACTGTCATTTAGATGTCCATTATCCACCAAATCCTAAATTGGATAAAGTGCCATTAGGTGCCCAATAAGGTCCACCTTAGAAAGGGTGCCTACTCCACCAGTGTCATCTTTTCATTTCCACGTCGGTAATATGAGTGAGCTTGGCAGTTAATGTTGGTCTGTTTGTACTATGAATTTAACTCTATAGAAATTGGATTGGAATTAAACTCATTTCATGCAAGACCATTTCAGGATTAAAGAATTTTTCTATTCCTAACCAATTGTGCCATCCATATTCCACCAGTGATATTATTTGTTTTAGTGCCAAAACATCTCTCTCCTCTTTTGATTTTGTGTTCCCATCAACCCACCTGCAAAAGAAATCCTGCATGAGCTGCATAAACCTTTCACATCTGGTAGTTTAATTCAAGCCACTGCCACTTCTGCTTTCTTAACAATTATCAATTTGAGCAGACCATTTGAAAACTTAAGTTAGGAGTAATTATGACAGAATGAACCATATGAGCTTTTATGCCCATACTGTGTATAGTTATATTTTACCTTCAAGACTAATTTTCGTTTCATTAGAACATCTGTTTAGATCAGTTCAAATATGTTTTTTGTCTTTATTGAATAACATTGTAGGATCATTACTGAAGGAAACTGTACGGACTCTCTTCAGTAATCCAGATTCATCGAAGATGAATAATGAAAGGTATTTGTCAGGGTTTTTGAATAGCCATGAGAGAACTATTTACCTGAACAATTTTAATGAATAATATGGATAACTGCATATTGAACAGTTGTCCTGTATTAACCATTTAACATTGTAGCTTGTCAGCAAGATGAAGTAATTATGCACACAGGACATGCTGCTAACTATTAAATTGTTAAGTATTAGCCCTGGCTCAGTAGTAGCACTCACGTCTGAAGGTCCTGAGTTCAGTAATACTCCAGATACTGTTATTTTTACTTGATTTGCTATCAGTCTACCTGAAAGATATTGTTTTCTTCAGAGTTCAAATTCCAAGGTATACTTGAGGTGTCCATCAAATTCTCTTGTCACCTTTTTGAAGATGAAAAGTAGCATATTGCTAGACCAAATAAGTTAAAACTACACAAATACAGTTAAAGCTATACGCTTATTTAAATAAACCATGGAGACAAAAAGACAACATAACACTTCTCATGTTTTGGGCTTTTTGTTTTTCTTTTAGTGGATTGAGCTACTTTTCATCTGATGTGCTTAAAATCAAGTAACTTCTCAGAGTTTAAAAAAAAAGGCTCCAAGCAGTTGTCAACAGTGATGAAGCCAACTGTTGGTACTATAACACTGCGCATCATTAGATGATGACAAGTTGTATCAATTGAGCTAAGTAAATCAGATCATAACTGTGCATTCATTTAAATAAAGAAGTTAATAGATTTGTACCTGGCCTTACCTTACTGGGTGTTTTCTTGAAGAAGCATGGGTTGCAATATTGTATTAGTAGCTCAGGATCCCAGGCACAACCCTACATTTAAGACGATCCAGTTTCTTATGGGGATTGACTAACATAGCTATACCCAGAGAATACTTTGAGGCAAGAACCTAAACCTCCAACATTAAGAAACAATAAAATACTGAAAAGATGCAGGATTGTATGGAGCAGAAACATTGGCATGGATCAGTTGAGCCAAATGACTTCTTTTATGCTGTAAGTACTTAGTAAAACTAGAAAGTCTTCCCCAGTCTTTTGGAGGGAATGGTCCTGTTTATCTATGCTGTAAACCTACAAGATGAAATGCAGTATATGGATAACTGATCCACTTCAACTATCAAATCTGAATGCTTTCGCCAAAATTAAAGAGTACGGGGTTCCCTGTAGTTATTATTCAGTGCAAGTTTTGAAGTCACTGCTATCGATCAGTTCTGATCAATGAGACAATTCTTGGAAATTATTACAGCCATGGCAAAGAACAGTTGGTCACTACATTTGGGTTCATCAAAGAGATTTTGGAATGTTCCAACAGTTTTCATTCAGAGCAAGCCCTTTAAATTTCCACATAATCAACCATGCCAAGTTCTTGCAGACTGCCAGACTCCTGTCATCTGTTTTGAACTTAAGCGACTTCAGTTTCCCAGGTTGTTCCATGGTTACACTACTTCATTTCATGTGATTGATTTTAGAATTGTAGATTGATAAAAATCTATGTCAAAAGTTGTCACTTGTCTCCGTCATCAGTGCGTACAATTTACCATGCACAGTACGAATTGATTTATCTGGCCGAACACTGTTTGGAATCAGATGTGAAAACGAAGAGGTTTTATAAAGTACAACAGGACCTGTGTTCTATTTTCACCCCTCACCCCTCTGTGTGTCTGATTTATTACTCAAGCTATGCATTCTTGCCTCTGCCACACCTCAATTTTTCTGGGTCCCTTAATTACAGGCATCAATTTCCAAGGGGTTCATAGCTCTTCCTTGTCATCTCACACTGTTGAGAAAAAGCAGAGCTATCTGAATGTCCATAGCTTTATCTGAATGTCCATAGCTTGATCTGAAAACATTATTAAATGTAGATTGTGACCATAATTAGGCTTTTCTACTGCTTTTATTTATAATTAAATTCCTTGCCAACAGCTGGGGAATCGAGTGCAAACGCATGTAAATACTGTATTTCTAGTAGTTCTAGTCACCTTCCCTGTGTAATTGTAAATTGTAGAGCTGATAAAAGTACAGAGTTGAGAAAAGTTGAGAAATTGTTCTTATTTTTTAACAAACAATGTCAACTTTTATTCTTTCAAAGTGTATCTTTGTCTAATCAGCCAACCGTAGCGAAGAACACTGTAGATTCTCTTGAACTTTCTGTACCGAAAGAAACCAAACCAATTACCAATGCAGAAGGAGGTGGGCTTCAACAACCAAACATTGTAAGTGTATACCCAAATCAAATACAAGAAACTGTTGCTTCTTATAAGCTCTGTTTTTGAGCGGGTCTGTTCTTAAACATGCTTTTTACTTCTGAAACTCTAGCAGCAGCATTCATTCGCCAAAATGTGAAATGTATCGTCAAACACTGTCTTATTTTAGATCTCCACTTACATCTGCAACCATTTCATACTTTATAGAGTGGTACATTTAGAACGGCTTCAATTACTTGTCGTAACTTGGTACTTCATTTTGGATTGCATTGGAACTGGACATTACTTACATTGACTGAATACGTTGGTGCTTAAATTGTGTTTTTAGTTGGGTCCAAATCAGTAAAGAGTCTGGCTTAAAACAACTGCAGCAAAATTAAAACAACCTTTCTAGGACTTACCAATAACATATGTCATTGGACTGGCTCCAGATGTAGAGAGATGACCTTCACGGGAGAAAAGTAACTAAGTAAGAGTAAATTGCCTTATTCAGAAGAGCTGATATGTTCCATAACTTTAAGAAAACAGACAACTTTGCACTGAATTACTGAAATCTAGCCTCTTCTCTAGCGATTGGGGGAAAAAAATGAGATTTTGGAATAAGATAATTTGTGAAATAAATTTTGTAAGAAGTGAAATGTCAATGCAGAATGAGACTTACAGGAAAATAAAAACTGGAATAGCACGTCATAACATGTTCCTTTTGGAGGAAAGACAGACCTGCATTTACATAGTGCCTTTCACAACCTCAGGATGTTCCAAAGCACTTTATAGCCAACTAAACGCTTTTGAAATGTAGTTCACTGTTGTAATGTAGAATTAATACATAGCAAAATTAAATGCAATTGTAGATGCAAATCGAACTGAAGTATATGTAAGTAAGTGTATATATATCTTTACAGGATGCTGGACAGAAAAGGATTGGAGCTATTTCTTGCACTACATGTGGAATGTTGTATGCAGCTTCTATTCCAGAAGATGAAGCCCAGCACTTTCAGTTTCACAAACGTTTTATTAGTGCTGTAAAATACGTGGTAAGCCAGTAGTGCATTGTGGTGCAAAGATCTTTGCCTATCCAGTGGTGTTTGGTTGTCTTAATGGTACAGATGTAATCTTTAATGATGCCAAAGATTGCAGTTATGTTACCTTTCAATTTGCCCATTCAGAAACTTGCTGAGATGTGAAGTGATGATCATTCTGCTATTACAGGATTCATTGAGTGAAAAGGCTTTTAGCTGACCAGTGTTATTTTTATTTTATTTTATAGTAGTGGGAAATATTTTGTAAAATGAGCATGTTTTTTTTTAATTTCCTCCAATTAGCACGTATTTCTCTTTTCCCTCCCCACCACCAAGTTACTTTCTTTAAATCATTGCTCAGGGTGTTGGGGTTGTGTATCTACTTTAGTGGAGAAAGTGACTTATGCAACCTCAAAGCCCCATTTGCGCAGCTCCTTAGCTAGCTGCTGGTTTGCATTTTCTGAGCTGTCATGCTTTTATAATATAAAAGCACCAATTGTTCTTAGGGAAGTGGGTAAACACTTCATGGGTTCATGTATTTAGACTAGGCACATGAGAACAGATATGCATGGATAGACATTACAACAAGGCCTTGTGTGCTGCGTCCCGCTCACAAGCCAAAGTGAAACAGACTGGATCACATGACATACTTCCCTTCAAGTGATGGCATGCTGCTATCCCTTAAACGCATATTACAACAGCCTCCTTTTTAAAGATACTTTGCCCCCCCCTCCCAATCCCCTCCAAAGAAGTAGAACTATTTATAATATGTGTTCATGTTTAGTTACCATTACATTAGTATATAGAACTGATGAATCTAAGTCTGTAAAGCATGGAAGTAATCTGCTGGTAGGCCCAGATCTTCTAATTGTAACCTTATCTAGAGGTTTCTTTAATTGATCTGTGGAATTGTCAGTCTTGGATGTTGTTCCTGAATGCATTTAGGATCTTGCATAGGACTGTATGGTGGTTGAGGAGCTGGAAGGGATCTGATTTGCCCTCGGTTACCCCTCACCATTGCACCTTTGCGTGTAATGACTTCATCCCTTGGTTCTAAACACATCTTTGTCACCTCGGCTATTTGCCATGTACCTCCTGTGGAATCCTGGATGTGAGCTTGTTGCCCCAACTGCAAACTTGCCAATTCTGTACCTGCATTTTTATTGTGGATGTTGGTCATTTTCCCTTGCAGTTTTAAAAATTGCTGTCTCGTGTCTAAGAGTAGAATAGGTAAAAGTAGGTAAATTGGTAAACACCAGTCTGCCAAGCATGAGTTCTACTGGTACTGGAATAGCTGCACTTACATGTGTTGTTCTAGATGTAACATTGCAATGTGTAGATCTTGCTTCGCCTGCCTACATTTAAGAATTGGGGATTTCACCGTGTAAATCACTTGTTCAGCCATAAGGGTTGAGAAATTTTTTCTCTGAAGGTCATGAGTCTTTGGGGCTCTCTTCCTCAAAAGATGGTGGAAGCAGAGTCTCTGAATATTTTTAAGGCAGAGCTAGATAGATCCTTGATTAAGAGAGCAAAAGGTTATTGGGAGTAGGCAGGAATGTGGGATTGAGGTTACAATCAGATCAGCCATAATATTGAATGACGAAGCAGGCTCGAGGGGCTGAATAGCCCACTCCTAATTCGTATATCCCTATGTTATATCTAGGGTAATGAGGGGAAGTAGTAGTGTGATCAGTATTCCACTTCTCTCTCATTGTGAAATGGCTTGCCAATAAATTGTGGACTGTTATCCATAAGGATCTCAGTGCACCAAATAAACTGAAAATAGCACTTGAGTATGTGCGACAGTTGTGCTTGATGTATTGTACAGTTGTCGAATAATGGGATACTTGGTAAAGTAGTTGACGATGAAGTCAGTGCTGTGGACGTGAAAAAGGTCAGATGCGATTTTGGACCAAGGACCTTCATGTGGAATCAGTGCTGACTAAGCATATACTCTTGACATGCCTCGCACTTCTTGACGACAACTCCAGTGTCATTGTTCATACCCAGCCAATAGACTGTCTTTCTCTTGCGAGTAGTCTTGTCTGATCTATGCCCGTGTGTGAGTGATGAAGTTGCTGAAGAATATCAGATTGCAAAGATTCTGGTATGGTGACCTGCCCGCCTTTAAATATGACTTCCCTAGTTCATCCCTGTAAGGTCAAAATGACCTCAGGTATTCATAGACATGCTGAATTGAATCAGGCCATCTTCAGTGATGATTTTTCAGTTTCTGTAATGTGGAATCTTTTGTCATTTCTTGTAGCTGCTAACATTTGCGTTTAGCAAAATGTACCAGATCAATTTGGAGAGCATCTTCAAGTTTGATGAGGTCAACATGTAGATCTAGGATATATCTTCTGTTTTCATTGAGTTTGGCAGTCTGCTAAGTGTATCTTAGGTGACCATCAAGTTACCTGGTTTTTACCTAATCTCACAGCCGCAATCTTGAATTTTTATCAAGGGGCACTACAATCTTGGCGATGCACTGGTCAATGGTTTGCGCCAAATCATCTCCAGTGGCTTGTCAGTCTCTACCACAAATTTTTTACCAAATCGATAGGTATGAAAATGCATGATTCCAAACACTAAAGCTAACGTTTCCCACTCGATGTTAAAGTGCGTTACAGAGATTTGGAAGCAAATGCAATCGGTTTGCTTTTTTTGTGGTATGCCTGCTCCCAGACCTTTCTGAGAGGCATCTACATCCAGGGTAGTTGTCTTCCTAGGATCGTAAAGTTGCAATGTCAATGCTTCTGGTAATGACTGTTTCAGTGCTTCAAAGAGTATTGGTGGTCTTCGTGCCATAGGAAAGATGCACCCCTTCTCAACAATTCCCTTAGCGATGAAGATTTTTGAGTGAAATTGGGAATGAACGGAGACAGGAAATTAAAGAGATCTAGAAATCTTCAAAGATTGTTTTTATCTCTGCGTTGTCATGACTTTAATATCCTCTATTTTACTTGGATCAGGACGTAAGCTAGCACTGGAATAAATAGAATGGAAAAATTGATCTGCTGCATGTTGATGGCACGTTACAGACTGTTGAACACCGATCCTTCAATTACAAGCCTCTTGCATCAATAATTGCAGGTTATGGTCATGTTCTTCCCACAACGGCATTGTCATCGGCAATACAGATGCATTCAGGCCCAGTGCATGTAATGTTGTTCATGTGAGCTTAAAAGAGATCCTGGCGAACAGCCCGAAAAGAAGTAATTGAACATAATATTGTCCTTGACTGAATGGGGTACAAAATGTAGTAAGCTCTTGGGACATCCCCGTGAGATATACTGACCAGTAATCATGCTTGACATCAAGTTTTGAAAATTTTGCACCTGCACATCTCTGATTTAACTCTTCTAACGTGGATGTTTTGTAATGACAGTGGTTCAAAGCTGTGTTTAAATGTTGTGGATTGAGGCATAGTCTCAGTGATCCGTCCTTCTTAATGACACATAAGTGAACTGCATCAGTATGTGTGCTCTTGTGCTTGTCTAGTGATTCCGTCTTTCTCTATTTTGTCTAGTTCGACCTTCAATTTGCCTTGCCTGTGGATGTTGCATTTGCATGGGGGGTTGTCAATTGACGGATTTGCATACTCCTGCAAGTGTAATGTTGCAGCTTCCTTGAAACTGCTAATTGTATCAAAGCATTCCAGATATTTTTGTTCTGTCGTGAGTTGAAGTGATCAGTAGTTTGAGGTTGATCTGCTGTATGATGTTTGACTAATTCCATGAATTGTCACTAATGCGAGGTCACGGCATGCTGGTAGATCTACAATTGCTAGGCCTTTAGACTCCAAGAGGTAGAACATCTGTGACACCCAAGAGGATAAATTGTACTTGCATTCCAGGACTATGGATCCTGCACATGGAATTTGGAATTAGTAAACCATTGTACGCTGAAAGTTTGACAGCTGTAGATTTCGCCATGGCTTTCCATGTCTGTGGATGCATTTCTGTTAGAATCAGCAGAGGTTAGTATGTTGTCATTTGCCTCTGTGTCATTCTTGGCCAATAGTTACCAACCTTCAAAAGGAAGATAATTCCAGACTTGGCAAACATTTTGGACAGTGTGATGGAATCTCTTTTCCATGAGATTGATGATGTGAAACGTGTCTGCACTTCATCTCGTCATGAGCACTATCGTCATCTTCTGGTTTGTCAATCACCTTGTATATCCTTCTGGCAACGTACCAGATGGTCATTCTTATTGCTTGAAGGTACCCATTGTGTACAGTCTGTTTGGATCAGTGTACGGCTCTTTATAGCTGCATCAGCCTTTGCTGTAGTGCACTGCCACTGCCAATGGCTCTCTTTGCCACGTGCTTTGTAGAATTGGTGGAAAGCTGGGCATTTCCTTGGTGCATGCAGAAGGCCTCACTTTCCACATGGTCTTGCTAGGTTTAGGTGTTCTAGTGTGCGTGTCAACAATTGGGGTTGTGCTTAGGATCTGTAAACTTAGTCGACCTGCAAGGATTGCTTTGTACTTGCAACTATCCTTGTAGTTCGTCGATGCTATGTGTTTTGGGCTTGTCGAGCACATCTTTTTGAACCTCTTCCATGGGTGGAGGTGATCACCAACTCGAGAATTCTGTCTGCTAGCTCTGTGTTTGATTAAATCTCTGCCCTTTTTCTCGGTATTTGCTGGCGAATGGTCTATGGTTTCTATAGGCAGTTATCGAAACTACATGAACTCTAGTCAATGATTTTTGAAAGTTTAACCTGACTCTGAGGTGGCCTTCCTGTGTAGTCCATATCTTTTGGTTTTCTTTAGCTCTTGTTCAGTAAACCCTGACTTATTCAGCCTGTGTAGAACTTCCTTCCCAATTGCTAGGTGAATTTTGCTTGTCTGGTTCAGACACGTCTGAATCAAGAAACCATAGCTCTGTACGCTTTTTAAACATTTTGAATTCGGGTAGTAGGCCAGCTGCATCCTAATTCAAACTGGGAAATTTTGTTTTGGCTATCCTTTTGACCTTCCTCCTTGTTTCATTCAATCTGTTGTTCAGCAACTCCGAAGCCACCCGTTATAATCGCAATCTGCTCTGGCCCGATTTTTATGACTGCTTTGTTTTTTTTTTGTTTCGATTCTTCCCTCATTCACTATTGATCCAGCCCACACCCTGGTCATTCGCCTTTCCCAACTGAGCTAACCTGGTGCTGGTCCTTGATGCACTGTCCCACTCACTGAACTGACAGGCAATGGGCTGCAAGCTAACCACGAGGGATATGTCTGCTTACCAGCTCTTCATTTGAGCCTATCATTGCGCGGCATCTCCTAAGCTTTTTACCCACTCAGCACGCAGCGTTTGCAACACCCTCCGACTCTGTGACTTTGTCATGGCCTGACCAAAATGTCAGATATTATAATGACATAAAAGCACCAGTCACTCATAAAGGATTGGGTAAACACGTGGGTTTGTTTATTTAGACTTAGGCACATGAGAACAGATATACACGGATAGGAAATTTGAAAAATCAGCAGCAGAGCTGTGTCCTGATCACAGGCCAGAGTGAAACTGAGACAGGATTACCTGACATACTTCCCTTCAAGTGATGGCATGCTGCTATCTCTTAAAGGCATATCACAGCATGCTGAATACTTGTCTGATTTCTCTTTCCTCCTCTTCCTCGCAAAAAAAGCAACATCCTAGCAGCATGGCAGACATATGAACTGAGGGATGAAGAGATTTCAGTCACGTTCATTGCCACTTTACAGTGTCTCACTGTACATTGTGCTGTTGTTTCCTCTTGATTTGTATTTAAAAGACACCAATTCTGGAGATGGGGAGCACTTGGAATCGAAAGATTTGCTCTTTTTAAATTGTAATATCTACTATGAGAAGACTAATTCCTGTTTTGTTTCAGTCACAAAAATGCAAAAATATTGGATGCAATCATTGGCCCTCTTGCACTGGATGACTTTCCTCATTTGAAGCATGTTGTAGGATTGTCCTTGTGGTTTGGTGTTTTTTTATCCCCAGCCCCTATATTGACAGTAATGCTTCAACTTGAATAAATAAATCATGCCAGTTGGGACCTCCACCTTTATGCCTTCTGTTTTTAAGACTGGAATATCAGCTGGTTGTATGACTAGGTATTTCACAACTTGTATATACTCTTTTATTTATTTGTGTGCCAAGAGCTCATTTTTAAATTTACCTTTTTTATATTCTAATTTTTTTAACCAGGGCTGGAAGAAGGAGAGAATTTTAGGTGAATACCCTGATGGTAAAATAATAATGGTTCTTCCTGATGATCCAAAATATGCCCTGAAAAAGGTAGCTTTTTTCTTTATTGCATTTAACTCAGTTCTACTTTGTTTATATACTTGGGTGCACTTTATAAAGAAAATATTCTACACCACCGCTTCTTAAATTCAGCAAGACTTTAGGAATCACATAAAATGCCATTGCCCATTAAATGATTTTAATTTAATTTCAGATAACTTATAAAGCATGATTTATTCAATCTTAAAATATTGTAGTTAAAATTCTGTTAAGATATTGTGCATCCCTTAGCACAAGCCCTGTAAACTGTACAAAATTGGATTCAGTAATTTTGAAGCTTAATCATTGTAATGTAGAAAGCATGGCACCCATTTGTGTACAGCAATCTCCTGTAAACAGCAATGTAATAATGACAAAATATTATTGTTGTGATGTTGATGCTTTTCTTCAAAATAGTGGCAAACGATCTTTTACATACATCTGAGAAGGCAGACAGGACTCCACAGTAGGCTTATTTAAGTGCTATCTGGGTCATGTTTTCGTTACTTTGTTCTCACCGATGGCAGTCAGAACTTTGAAAGAATAGGGCTTGATACTGATTCTCTGGTTTAAAAACAAAATATTTGAGGTATACAGGATTCAAATCCAAATTTGACCCAATACTTTCATGAAACAACTTATTTGAGACCAGCCTGCCTTTTAGTCAACTGCTGATTAACCTGTGTTATCCCAGCATTTTTCTATTTTCTGGTTTCTAGCTTTTGTAATTTTTTTCCCTTTTTTTCATTATTATGGATCTTGAAAATTTTGTGACTTTAAGGTTTATGTAAACACTTGAGTAGCAGTAGAAGTTCATTGTGAGTGACCTTGCTTAGGATTGCTTATGTTATACGTGAACAGCATTAAAGGCCAAATTCAGTAACAGAATTATATATTAAGGCTAGTATCTTTACCGCAGGTTGAAGAGATTCGAGAAGTGGTTGATAATGACCTTGGGTTTCACCAGGCAGAACTGAAGTGTCCTTCCAGGACAAAGACGCTTCTTTTCATCTCTAATGATAGAAAAGTAGTTGGCTGTTTAATTGCAGAACATATACAGCAGGTTTGTATTTTTTTAAAACTTGCTTTGTTTGAAAATCTTAAACTTGTATTCAATTTTGTACCTTGAATGTAGTGACTGTTTATAAAAATAAATATGTATTACAAACAGATGTTCCAAGTTGTACATAGTGACATAGGAAGCAGAATAAGTCATGTTAATATAGTTTTGTTTATCTCGTGCATTTTTCCCTTTTCCAAGCCTTCTAATTAGCACCTTATATCATAACTTAAATTGGCATCTTCTGAGGACAGAAAATAGTTCTGCTTAAATCAACGGAAGTGAAATCTTTTTGCTGTTTAACTCTTTATAGGGCTTCAGAGTTATAGCAGATAAAGCCACTCAGCAATCGTCGAATGATGCAATTATGCTCGAACGCCAGCGAGCATGGTGTTGTTCAATCAATCCAGAGCCTGCAATCTGTGGAATAAGTAGGGTATGGGTCTTCAGTATGATGCGGCGGAAAGCAATTGCTACACGAATGACTGACTGCCTTAGGTAATGAACAAATTTTGCATGTGTATATATATTTTGTATGTTTTTATGTTTTCTAATTATACTGGATTTATATATACAATCTACAGTCTTCCAGCTTAGCTAAAACAGAAGAATAATTTGCGGTGTGTTTAGTATTCATTCTTTCAAATGAACATTCACATCCAAATCACTAGCACAATCTCCCTTCCAGTTTGTTGCTCTGTAAACTAATTCGACATATGTACTTGTGACTTCAAAGTATTATTGCACGTTTATAGATATTAGTGCCACAATTTTCCAAAAACCTAGATGTAAATTTCTTGCAGTCTTTAATGATTGTAGGAAGCGCATTGTCCTTTTTATATGATGATCTCAATTTTTAATTATGTAAGTATACAGCCAACGACAACGATTAAACTGACTTTTGCTCATGTATGTCAGATTTGATTCCAGAGTTTTTAGCTAACTAAATTTGTATAATTGTCACCAGTACATTTTCAATACGTTTCCAAAGTTTAGTTCAACTTGGTGGTGATCAATATTTCAAATAGAGCCAAGTGTGCTGTGCAATTGCAACTGTAATCGATGCTCACATCTCTTGCCCTAGAAGGAGGCAGCCCAACACACTTCTGCAACGTAATTGTATTTCAGTAGTTGAATTAGCCCTAGTTTTAAGGATTTTTTTAACAAATTAGTAAAGGTATAGGTGATACTCTAGCTATGTGGTACGTAAATAAAGAAGAATGAGGATGGTTCTGCCACAGCATCATAGAAATCTGGAGGTAGTGTCAATGCTTCAATGTTCCATCATACCTATGAACCTCCTAGCCAAACTAGTGCAAAATATACACAGGTCAAGATTTTGTTTGCCCAATATGGAGTGCACGCTTTGGGCTGGATTTTCATCCTGGCAGCAGGTAGCAGAAGTTAGGAAATTTCCTGGCCTGACGCACCCACCTTGGGAGAAAGTACCTTGAAAGGCGCAATTTTCATTTCTGGGGACGGGCGCATGCTTGATGCGGGCTCGCTAAGCCCAGAAACAGTTTTGAGGCGGCCACAGGGGCTCTGGTTCTCTGGGCCTTGGTTTTGTACACTCTAGCCCTCACCCTTCATCCACCCCTCCCCTGCGCCTCTTTGTCCCTATGCCTCTCTACACACCCCCATACCCTCCAAGCCAATCTGTGCCCTTTCACCTTCCATGCCAACCCATAGTCCTCCACCTGGCCAATTACTGTCCATCAGTCTACTCTCGATCATCAGTAAATTGATGGAAGGGGCCATGGACAGTGCTGTCACGTAGCACTTAGTCACCAATAACCTGCTTTATGGTTCAGTTTGGGTTCCACCAAGACCACTGGGGTCTTGACATCATTACAGCCTTGGTCCAAACATGAACAAAAGAACTGAACATGAGGTGATATGAGATGACAGTTCTTGACATCAATCCAGCATTTGGCCGACTATATCAAGGAGCCCTAGCAAACTGGTCAGTGGAAATGAGCGGGAAAATTCTCCACTGGTTGCAATCATACCTAACACAAAGGAAGATGATTGTGGTTGTTGGAGGTCAATCATCTCAGTCCCAGGACATCACTGCATGAGTTCCTTGGTAGTGTATTAGGCCGTCCATCTTCATCTGCTTCATCAATGATCTCCCCTCCATCATTGGGTCAGAATTGGGAATGTTTGCTAGTGATTATGAATGTTCAGTTATGTACATACTTCAGTTATGAAGATAGATTGGAGAAGTTAGTACTGCTTTCCTTAGAGAAAAGAAGGTTGGGAGGAGATTTGATAGAGTTATTCAAAATCATGAGTGGTCTATGAAGGTTAGATAGGGAGAAGCTTTCCACATATGAAAGGATAGAGAATGAGGGGGCACAAATTTAAAGTAATTAGTAAAAGAAGCAAAAGTAATGTGAGGAGAAACTTTTTTACTCGGTGAATGGTTAGAGTTTGGAATGCACTGCCTGACTGTGGTGGAGGCAGGTTCAGTTGAAGCCATTTCAGAGGGACTTAGACTGTTATCTAAAAGGGAAAAATGTGCAAGGGTATTGGGAGAATGCAGGGAAATGGTATGAGGTGAGTTGCTCATTTGGAGAGCTTGTGCAGACACAATGGACCAGATGGCCACCTCCTGTTAGTACCACCCTCAACTCCTCGGATGCTGAAGCAGTGAATGTTGGTATGCAGCACAACCTGAACGACATTTGGGCTTGGGCTGATAAGTGGCAGGCCACACAAGTGCCAGGCAATTACCATTGCTGAATCTCCCACTATCAACATCGTGTGGGTTACTATTGACCAGAAACTGAACTGGACCAGCCATCAAAGACAGTGGCTACAAGAGCAAGGCAAAGGCTGGGAATTCTGCAGGGAGTAACATGTCTCCTGACTCCCCAAAGTCTGACCCCCCCATCTACTAGACACAAGTCATGATTGTGATAGGATACTCCCCACTTGCATGAATGAGTGCAGTTTCAACAACACTCTTAAGCTTGACACCATCCAGGACAAAGCATTCCATTTGATTGGTGCCCCATCCACCATCTTGACATTCACTCCCTCCACCACTGACAGTGTGTACCATCTACAAGATGCTCTGCAGCAACTCACCAAGGTTCCTCCATTAACACCTTCCAAACCTCTACCACTTAGAAGGACAAGAGCAGTGGATGCATGGGAACACCACCACCTGCATGTTCTCTGCCAAGCCCCACACCATCCTGACTTGGAACTATCATCATTCATTCACTGTTGTTGGGGCTAGAACACCCTTCTTAACAGCGCCAGATGGACTGCAGTGGTCCAAGAAGGTGGCTCATCATTACCTTCTCAAGGGCAATAAGGGATGGGCAATAAATGCTGGCCTCGCTCACGACGTCCACAACCCATGAATGAATATTTTTTTTAAAAACCCATCCCAGTGGCCCCTCGCTTTCCATGCTAACTCATTGCTTATTCACCCAGTATAGACTTTGTACAGAACCAATGAGCCCTATCATAACAATGCCAAATGTGTGGAAAAACTGAAAAAAGTCATTCATAACTTTCTTAAAAAGCTGCCGCCCTACAATCGTATAAAAGGTCAACCAGACCTTCAAAGTATCAATAGCAGAAACTATATGTCAGTGACATAATAGATCCAAGAAAAAGAAACTCAATCAAGCAATATTAAATGGCTGAGAGCCCAGAGTTCCTTTGGTTTGTTGAAGCAGGCGCACATAAGAGAAAACTTTGCTTGATTGACTTTTTTCTTTAATCTATTTTGTTACTGGCTCAATGTTTATTTGCACTAGATAAAGAAATATTAAGTGATGCCCACACCCTTCTCTCACAAGTGAAAATCTGGGGTGCTGGGAATTAGGGCAGGAATCTTGGAACCTGAGCCCATCTGCCATTTTTAAAGGTCTGCGGGTCTCCCCAACTCCAACATACGTATTTATGAACATATGAATTAGGAGCAGGTGTAGTTCACTCAAACCCTTGAGCCTGCCCCATCATTCAATAAGATCATAGCTGACCTAGTTTTAACTTCAGCATCACATTCCTGCCTACTTTCCACGTCCACACTGTCAAGTCCCTTCAGGATCTTACATACTTCAATCGAGTTGCCTCTTATTATTTTAAACTCCAACATATACAAGTTTAGCAAGGCAACCAGGTATTAATCTAGTAAACCTTCTCTAAACTGCTTCCAATGCATTTATATCTTTCCTTAAATAAGGAGACCAATACTGTACACAGTACTCCAGGTGTGGTCTCACCAATGCCCTGTATAACTGAAGCATTACCTCACTCCTGTTTATATTGTATGGGGAATTGAATACAATAACCTTCTATTAGC